>NC_140151.1:0-20000 GCF_964035555.1 Netta rufina | reverse complement strand
TTAGGGTTACGGTTAGTTTTACGGTTAGGCTTAGGGTTAGGATTAGAGTTAGGGTTACGGTTAGGGTTAGGGTTAGGGTTATGTTTAGGGTTAGGGTTAGGGTTAGGGTTAGGGTTAGGGTTAGGGTTAGGGTTAGGGTTAGGCTTACGGTTAGGGTTAGGGATACGGTTATGGTTACGGTTACGGTTTGGGTTCTGTTAGTGTTAGTGTTAGGGTTACGTTTAGGGCTAGGGTTAGGTTAAGTGTTAGGGTTATGTTTTTTTTAGGGTTATGGTTAGGGTTAGGGTTAGGTTTAGGGTTAGGGTTAGGGTTAGTGTTGTTTTATGTTCATGGTTATTGTTAGTGTTTGGGTTAGGTTAGGTTTAGGTTTGGGTAAGGGTTAGGGTTAGGTTTGGGTTATGTTCAGGGTTAGGCTTAGGGTTAGGTTCACGGTTAGGGTTAGCGTTAGTGTTAAGGATAGGGTTAGCGTTTGGGATAGCGTTAGGGTTTGATTGGGGTTAGGGTTAGGGTTACGGTTAGGGTTAGAGTTAGGTTTAGTGTTAGGGTAAGGATTAGGGTTAGAGTTAGGGTTACTGTTAGGTTTAGGGTTAGGTTTACGTTTAGGGTTATGGTTAGGGTTACGGTTAGGATTAGGGTTAGGGTTCTGTTAGGGTTCGGGTTATGGTTAGGGTTAGGATTAGGATTAGGGTTAGGGTTATGGTTAGGGTTGTGTTAGGGTTAAGGTTAGGGTTATGTTTACGGTTACGGTTAGGGTTAGGGTTAGCGTTAGGGTTAGGGTTATTTCTGGGTTATGTTAAGGGTTATGTTAAGGGTTAGGTTTTGGGTTAGAGTTATGGTTAGTGTTAGGGTTAGTGTTAGAGTTACAGTTAGGGTTCTGTTAGGGTTAGGGTTAGGGTTAGGGTTAGGGTTAGGGTTAGGGTTAGGGTTATGTTTAGGGTTACGGTTAGGGTTAGGTTAGGGGTAGCGTTCGGGTTACGGTTAGGGTTACTGTTGGAGTTAGGGTTAGGTTTAGAGTTAAGGATAGAGTTATGGTTAGGGTTAACATTAGGTTTAGGGTTAGGATTAGGGTCAGGCTTAGGTTTAGGGTTAGGGTTATATTAGGATTAGGGTAAGTGTTAGGATTAGGGTTAGGGTAAGGGTTAGGGTTAGTGTTAGGTTTAGGTTTAGGGTTAGGGTTAGGGTTAGGGTTAGGGTTATGGTTAGGGTTAGGGTTAGGATTACGGTTAGGGTTAGGTTTAGCGTTAGGCTTACGGTTAGGTTTAGGGATACGGTTATGGTTACGGTTACGGTTTGGGTTCTGTTAGTGTTAGGTTTAGGGTTAGGTTTAGGGTTAGTGTTAGGTTTAGGGTTAGGGTTAGGGTTAGGGTTAGGGTTAGGTTTAGGGTTAGGGTTAGGGTTAGGGTTAGATTTAGGGTTAGGGTTAGGTTTAGGGTTAGTGTTAGGGTTAGGTTTAGGGTTAGGATTATGTTTTTTTTAGTGTTAGTGTTAGGGTTAGGATTAGAGTTAGGGTTAGGCTTAGGGTTATGGCTAGGGTTAGGGTTAGGGTTAGTGTTAGGATTACTTTTGGGCTTCGGTTTCGAGTTAGCTTTATGTTTTTTTTAGGGTTAGGGTTAGGGTTAGGGTTAGGGTTCGAGTTAGGGTTAGGGCTAGGGTAAGGGTTAGGGTTAGGTTTAGGGATAGGTTTAGGTTTAGGGTTACGGTTAGGTTTATGGTTACTTTTAGTGTTATTTTTAGTGTTAAGGTTAGTTTTATGTTAGGGTTAGGGTTAGGGTTAGGGTTAGGGTTAGGGTTATGTTAAGGTTAGGTTTAGGGTTATGTTAGGGTTAGGGTTAGGGTTAGGGTTAGGTTTAGCGGTCAGGTTACGGTAGGATTATGTTTAGGGTTAGGGTTGGGGTTTTGTTACGGTTAGGGTTAGGGTTAGAGTTAGGGTTAGGCTTAGGGTTATGGCTAGGGTTAGGGTTAGGGTTAGTGTTAGGATTACTTTTGGGCTTCTGTTTCGAGTTAGCTTTATGTTTTTTTTAGGGTTAGGGTTAGGGTTAGGGTTAGGTTTCGAGTTAGGGTTAGGGCTAGGGTAAGGGTTAGGGTTAGGTTTAGGGATAGGTTTTGTTTTAGGGTTACAGTTAGGGTTATGGTTACGTTTAGTGTTATTTTTAGGGTTAAGGTTAGTTTTATGTTATGGTTAGGGTTAGGGTTAGGGTTAGGGTTATGTTAAGGTTAGGTTTAGGGTTATGTTAGGGTTAGGGTTAGGGTTAGGGTTAGGGTTAGGGTTAGGGTTAGGGTTAGGGTCAGGGTCAGGGTTAGGGTTAGGGTTAGGGTTAGGGTTAGGTTTAGGGTTAGGGTTATGTTTTCGATTAGGGTTAGGGGTAGGGTTTGGGTTAGGTTGATGATTAGGCTTAGGGTTAGGGTTCTCTTAGGGGTATGGTTAGGGTTAGGGTTAGGGTTAGGTTTAGCGGTCAGATTACGGTAGGATTATGTTTAGGGTTAGGGTTGGGGTTTTGTTACGGTTAGGGTTAGGGTTAGGGTTAGGGTTAGGGTTAGGGTTAGGGTTAGGGTTAGGGTTAGGGTTAGGGTTAGGGTTGGGGTTAGGGTTAGGGTTAGGTTTAGGGTTAGGGTTCTGTTAATGTTAGGGTTAGGGTTAGGGTTAGGGTTAGCGTTAGGTTTAGGGTAAGGGTTAGGTTTCTGTTTAGGGTTAGGGTTAGGGTTAGGGTTATGTTAGGGTTAGGATTTGGGGTAGGGTTAGGGTTAGATTAAGCGTTATGTTTAGGGTTAGGATTAGCATTAGGGTTAGGGTTCGTGTTAGGGTTAGGGTTAGGGTTAGGATTAGGTTTAGGGTTAGGGTTAGGGTTCCGTTAGGTTTAAGGTTAGGGTTAGGGCTAAGGTTAGGCTTACGGTTAGGTTTAGGATTATGGTTAGAGTTAGGATTAGGTTTAGGGTTAGGGTTGGGTTATGTTCAGGGTTAGGGTTAGTTTTAGTGTTAGGGTTAGGGTTAGAGTTAGGGTTAGGGTTACTGCTAGGGTTAGGGTTAGGGTTCCTTTAGGGTTACGGTTAGGGTTCCTTTAGGGTTACGGTTAGGGTTAGATTTAGGTTTAAATTAGGGTTATGTTTAGGGTTACGGTTAGGATTAGGGATAGGATTACGGTTAGTTTTAGGTTTCGGGTTATGTTTATGCTTTTGTTAGGGTTAGGGTTAAGGTTAGGGTTAGGGTTAGGGTCAGGTTTATGTTTAGGGTTAGGTTTATGGTTAGGTTTAGCGTTAGGGTTAGCATTAGGATTACGGTTAGTTTTACGGTTAGGTTTAGGGTTAGGATTAGAGTTAGGGTTACGGTTAGGTTTAGGGTTAGGGTTAGGGTTAGGGTTAGGGTTAGGGTTCTGTTAGGTTTAAGGTTAGGGTTAGGGCTAAGGTTAGGTTTACGGTTAGGGTTAGGATTATGGTTAGAGTTAGGATTAGGTTTAGGGTTAGGGTTGGGTTATGTTCAGGGTTAGGGTTAGTTTTAGTGTTAGTGTTAGGGTTAGGGTTAGGGCTAGGGTTAGGGTTAGGGTTCCTTTAGGGTTACGGTTAGGGTTCCTTTAGGGTTACGGTTAGGGTTAGATTTAGGTTTAAATTAGGGTTATGTTTAGGGTTACGGTTAGGATTAGGGATAGGATTATGGTTAGTTTTAGGTTTCGGGTTATGGTTATGCTTTTGTTAGGGTTAGGGTTAAGGTTAGGGTTAGGGTTAGGGTCAGGTTTATGTTTAGGGTTAGGGTTAGGTTTATGGTTACGTTTAGGGTTAGGGTTAGCGTTAGGGTTACGGTTAGTTTTACGGTTAGGCTTAGGGTTAGGATTAGAGTTAGGGTTACGGTTAGGGTTAGGGTTAGGGTTATGTTTAGGGTTAGGGTTAGGGTTAGGGTTAGGGTTAGGGTTAGGCTTACGGTTAGGGTTAGGGATACGGTTATGGTTACGGTTACGGTTTGGGTTCTGTTAGTGTTAGTGTTAGGGTTACGTTTAGGGTTAGGGTTAGGTTAAGTGTTAGTGTTATGTTTTTTTTAGGGTTATGGTTAGGGTTAGGGTTAGGTTTAGGGTTAGGGTTAGGGTTAGTGTTGGTTTATGTTCATGGTTATTGTTAGTGTTTGGGTTAGGTTAGGTTTAGGTTTGGGTAAGGGTTAGGGTTAGGTTTGGGTTATGTTCATGGTTAGGCTTAGGGTTAGGTTCACGGTTAGGGTTAGCGTTAGTGTTAAGGATAGGGTTAGCGTTTGGGATAGCGTTAGGGTTTGATTGGGGTTAGGGTTAGGGTTACGGTTAGGGTTAGAGTTAGGTTTAGTGTTAGGGTAAGGATTAGGGTTAGAGTTAGGGTTACTGTTAGGTTTAGGGTTAGGTTTACGTTTAGGGTTATGGTTAGGGTTACGGTTAGGATTAGGGTTAGGGTTCTGTTAGGGTTCGGGTTATGGTTAGGGTTAGGATTAGGATTAGGGTTAGGGTTATGGTTAGGGTTGTGTTAGGGTTAAGGTTAGGGTTATGTTTACGGTTACGGTTAGGGTTAGGGTTAGCGTTAGGGTTAGGGTTATTTCTGGGTTATGTTAAGGGTTATGTTAAGGGTTAGGTTTTGGGTTAGAGTTATGGTTAGTGTTAGGGTTAGTGTTAGAGTTACAGTTAGGGTTCTGTTAGGGTTAGGGTTAGGGTTAGGGTTAGGGTTAGGGTTAGGGTTAGGGTTAGGGTTATGTTTAGGGTTACGGTTAGGGTTAGGTTAGGGGTAGCGTTCGGGTTACGGTTAGGGTTACTGTTGGAGTTAGGGTTAGGTTTAGAGTTAAGGATAGAGTTATGGTTAGGGTTAACATTAGGTTTAGGGTTAGGATTAGGGTCAGGCTTAGGTTTAGGGTTAGGGTTATATTAGGATTAGGGTAAGTGTTAGGATTAGGGTTAGGGTAAGGGTTAGGGTTAGTGTTAGGTTTAGGTTTAGGGTTAGGGTTAGGGTTAGGGTTAGGGTTATGGTTAGGGTTAGGGTTAGGGTTAGGATTACGGTTAGGGTTAGGTTTAGCGTTAGGCTTACGGTTAGGTTTAGGGATACGGTTATGGTTACGGTTACGGTTTGGGTTCTGTTAGTGTTAGGGTTAGGGTTAGGTTTAGGGTTAGTGTTAGGTTTAGGGTTAGGGTTATGTTTTTTTTAGGGTTATGGTTAGGGTTAGGGTTCGGGTTAGGGTTAGGGTTAGGGTTAGGGTTAAGGTTAGGGTTAGTGTTAGGGTTAGGTTAGGGGTAGGGTTCGGGTTAGGGTTAGGATTACGGTTAGGCTTAGGATTCGAGTTAGGTTTATGTTTTTTTTAGGGTTATGGTTAGGGTTATGGTTAGGGTTAGGGCTAGGGTTAGGGTTATGGCTAGGGTTAGGGTTAGGGTTAGGATTAGGGTTAGGGTTAGGGTTAGGATTAGGGTTAGGGTTCGGGTTAGTATTTTGTTAGGGTTAGGGTTAGGGTTACGGTTATGGTTAGGTTTAGGGTCAGGTTTAGGGTTAGTGTTATGGTTAGGGTTAGGGTTAGGGTTAGGGTTAGGTTTAGGGTTAGGGTTAGGGTTCGGGTTAGGGTTTTGTTAGGGTTAGGGTTAGGGTTACGGTTTTGTTTAGAGTTAGATTTATGTTAGGGTTAGGTTTAGGGGTATGTTCTGGTTAGGCTTAGGGTTAGGGTTAGGGTTAGGGTTAGGGTTACGGTTAGGGTTAGGTTTAGGGTTAGGGTTGGGGTT
Organism: Netta rufina; assembly: GCF_964035555.1. Classification (NCBI taxonomy): domain Eukaryota; kingdom Metazoa; phylum Chordata; class Aves; order Anseriformes; family Anatidae; genus Netta; species Netta rufina. The sequence continues at coordinate 14,295 of NC_140151.1, read as the reverse complement.
TGGGTAGGTTGATGATTAGGCTTAGGGTTAAGGTTCTCTTAGGGTTACTGTTAGGGTTAGGATTTGGGTTAGGTTTAGCGTTAAGATTACGGTTAGGATTATGTTTAGGCTTAGGTTTAGGGTTAGGGCTGGGGTTTTGTTAGGGTTAGTGTTAGGGTTAGTGTTAGGGTTATGGTTAGGGTTACGGTTAGGTTTAGGGTTAGGGTTCTGTTAATGTTAGGGTTAGGGTTAGCGTTAGGTTTAGGGTAAGGGTTAGGGTTATGTTTAGGGGTAGGGTTAGGTTTAGGGTTAGGGTTATGTTAGGGTTAGGATTTGGGGTAGGGTTAGGGTTAGGGCAAGCGTTATGTTTAGTGTTAGGGTTCGGATAGTGTTAGGGTTAGGTATAGCGTACGGTTTACGTTAGGTTTACGTTTAGGGTTATATTTAATTTAGGGTTAGGGTTATGGTTAGGGTTAGGTTTAGGGTTAAGGTAGGTTTAGGGTTAGGGTTATGTTTAGGGCTAGGGTTAGTGTTCTGTTAGGGTTAGGGTTAGGGTTAGTGTTAGGGTTAGGGCTAGGTTTAGGGTTAGGGTTAGGGTTAGCGTTAGGTTTAGGGTTAGGGTTAGGATTACGGTTAGGCTTAGAGTTAGGGTTAGGTTTAGGGTTAGTGTTAGGGTAAGGGTTAGGTTAGGGTTAGCTTTAGGCTTAGTGTTATGCTTAGGGTTGGGTTATGTTCAGGGTTAGGGTTACGGTTAGTGTTACGGTTATGTTAGAATTACGGTTAGAGTTAGGTTTAGGGTTACGGTTAGGTTTGGGTTATGTTCAGGGTTAGGGTTAGGTTTAGGGTTAGGGGTAGGGTTAGGGTTCGGGTTAGGGTTAGGTATAGGGTTACTGTTAGGTTTAGGATTAGGTTTACCGTTAGGTTGATGGTTAGGGTTACGGTTAAATTTAGGGTTCTCTTAGGGATATGGTTAGGGTTAGGGTTAGGGTTAGGATTAGGGTTAGGGTTACGGTTACCGTTAGGTTTAAAGTTAGGGTTAGCTTTAGGCTTAGGGTTAGGATTAGTGTTAGGCTTAGGTTTAGGGTTAGGGTTAGGGTTAGGTTTACGGTTAGGGTTAGGGATACGGTTACGGTTAGGGTTAGGGTTAGGTTTCTTTTAGGTTTAGGTGTAGGGTTAGGGTTAGGGTTCTGTTAGGGTTAGTGTTACGGTTAGGTTTAGGTTTAGAGTTGGGTTTGGGTTAAGGTTAGGGTTAGGGTTCTGTTAGGGTAAGGGTTAGGGTTAGGGTTACAGTTAGGGTTAGTTTTATTTTAGGGTTAGGGTTAGGTTAGGTTTACGGTTAGTGTTAGTTTTATGTTAGTGTTAGGATTAGGGGCAGTGTTAGGGTTAGGGTTAGGGTTACGGTTTAGGTAAGGCTTAGGGTTAGTGTTAGGTTTAGGGTTAGAGTTAGTGTTCTGTTCGGTTTAGGGTTAGGGTTAGGTTTAGTTTTAGGTATAGGGTTTTGTTAGGATTAGGGTTAGGGTTACGGTTAGGGTTACGGTTAGCGTTATGTTTGTATTAGTGTTAGGGTTATGTTAGGTTTAATGTTAGGGTTAGGGTTATAATTAGGTTTAGGGTTAGGGTTAGTGTTAGGGTTAGGGATAGACTTAGATTTAGTGTTAGGGTTAGGGTTAGGGTTATGGTTAGGATTAGGGTTAGGGTTAGGGTTAGGATTAGGGTTAGTGTTATGATTAGGGTTAGGGTTAGGTTATGTTTAGCGTTAGGGTTAGGGTTTGGGTAAGGATTAGGGTTATGTTTAGGGTTAGGTTTAGGGTAAGGGTTAGGGTTCTGTTAGGATTAGAATTAGGGTTAGGTTTAGCGTTAGGGTTAGATCGTTCGGCTTAAATCCGCGGTCAACCGTTAGGGTTAAGGTTAGGATTAGGGTTAGCGTTATGTTTAAAGTTAGGGTTTCGGTTAGGGTTAGTGTTCTGTTAGTGTTAGTCTTAGGATTACAGTTAGGTTTAGGGTTAAGTTTGGGTTATGCTTAGGGTTATTGTTATTGTTAGGGTTATTGTTATTGTTAGGGTTTGGTTTCGGGTTAGGGTTCCGGTTAGTGTTAGGGTTAGTGTTATGTTAGGGTTAGGGTTGAGGTTAGGGTTAGAGGGTTAGGTTTAGATCTGCTCTCAGCCGTTAGGATTAGGTTTAGGGTTAGGTTTAGGTTTATGTTACGGTTAGGTTTAGGGTAAGGGTTATGGTTAGGTTTAACGTTAGTGTTCCTTTTAGTGTTAGGTTAGGTTTAGGGTTAGGGTTAGGGTTAGGGTTTGAGCGTTAGGTTTAGATCCGCGGGCAGCCGTTAGGGTTAGGGTTAGGGTTGGCTTAGTGTTCGGGTTAGGTTAGGGCTAGGTTTAGTTTCTGACTACAGTAACTAGACTATGCAATAAAAATCATCCTTATTGTCTTTAGCAAATCAATGGCTTCTATATCATCAATTAATTGTACATGCCCTTGGAAAAATCCAAGGCAATACCTCCCTTGCTTGGACCTGTATCCAAACGCAGTTATGTATACAATCTGTAGCAGCAGCTATTTTTAGAGAGGGTGAAGGAGGAACTTTGCCCACTGAAATTCAAAAATTGATTTGGGATAATGCTTCAGAATTTGAAAAAGATTTTCAAGCGTGGTGGCAATTAGTCAACTTTATCCTTTATGCAGAAAATGATCAAATTGTTGCCTTTATACTTACTATAAGTAATGCCACCGTATACAATGTATAGCCAATCATTGCATTAGGACTCAATCATAATGGGACTATACTTTATCCTAAAGGGCATAAAGTATGGGCCCATTAAAAGGGAAAAAGTGGCAAACAATTGATGTAAATGCATGCATTGTGCGTGAACAAAAAGGTTTCATCTGTGAAAGTAACACGCTGGAATCTCAATACATTTGTCTTTACACTGAGCAAAATATTTGCCACTTTGAGATACATCCTAATGAAACTCTTGATACTGTACTTGTATATATTGGGAAAGGTTGTGTTTCATGAGAAGTCATTGTGATTCTATAGTCGTAGATAATGCTGTGGTAGGTACCAGTAATCACTCTAATGTTTGTGTTTGCAATTTTACCAAAATCTCAACCATATCACACTATCAGGTAGACCTGCGCAACAGGTATAAGGCCCTGGAGGCCGAAAGGCAATCGATGGATGGAAAAGGCTACAATCCCTCTCCACCAGAGATATTGGCAGGGTTGGAAAAGCCAACCCCCCCGTATAGTGACCACAGGCAGCAGGAAGAAAAGGTGAGTTTTAGTTGTGGGTGATTTATCAATCAGCGGAACAGAGGGTCCAATATGTAGAAGGGACCCTCCTCTAAGGGAAATCTGCTGCCTTCCTGGGGTCTGGGTTAGGACATCACAAGGAGGCTTCCCAGCTTGGTTCAACTGTCAGACTATTACCAATTGCTCGTCCTATATCTGGGAGGAGAAGGAGTGGCAACGCATAGCCTGTGAGCAATCAAAAGGGACTTCAAGGATTTGTCAATTTCTCAAAACTCAACGAAACGCAACGGAAACCCCAAAACACGTCAAAAACACCCCAAAAGCGAACCGGATCAGAAGAAAAAACGTGATTTAACAACGCAAAAAAACCTTAAACCTAACTGATGTTCTTCTAAATGTACAATCCACTCCCAACCACCAGAAAACCCAATGGAAAACCAACAAAACCCAACGGAGACACCAAAACATGTCAAAAACACGCAAAACAAGTCCGGGATAACACCCAAAAACAGAAGAAAACCCCAAAAGCCATAGATCCACACCAAAAATCCCCCTAAACCTACGTGATGTTATCGAAAACCCACAATTTACACTTTTCCACCATGATGCCAACGGAAAACCCAATGAAACCCAACGGAGAACCCAAAACACGTCAAAAACACCCCAAACAAGAACGGAATCACGCCCAAAACTGGAAGAAAATCCGCAAAAAGCATGGATCCAATCTCAAAACCACCCTAAACCTACCTGATGTTCTCCAAAAGCCACAGTTTACCCTTCTCCACCATGATGACCATGGAAAACCCAAAGAAACCTGATGGAGACCCAAAAACACGTCAAAAAAAAAAAAAAAAAAGAAAGGGATCACCCCCAAAATTGGAAGAAAGTCCCTCAAAATCATAGATCCACCCCAAAACCACCCTAAACCTACCTGATGTTCTCCAAATCCCAAAGTCCACTCCCAACCACCATAAAACCCATTAGGAACTCAACAAAACACAACGGAAACCCCAAAACACCTTAAAACCACCCCAAAAGCGAAACGGATCAGAAGAAAATACGTCATTTAACCGCAAAAAAACCCTTATACCTACCTGATGTTCTCCTAAATGTACAATCCACTTCCAACCACTATAAAAACCATTAGGAACTCAACGAAATGCAAAGGAAACCCCAAAAAACATCAAAAACACCCCAGAAATGAACTGGATCAGAAGAAAAAAAAAAAACAAACTATCAATTTCCCCCCAAAACCACCCTAAACTCTCCTGATCTTCTTCAAAACCCACAATCCACACCCATTTACCTTAACGACTAGCGAGAATCCAACAAAACCCAACGGAAAACCCAAAAACATAAAAACACCCCAAAAAAGAACTGGTTCAACCACAAAACGAAAGAAAATTCCAAAAGCCAAAGATCCACACGAAAAATCCCCCTAAACCTACCTGATGTTCTCCAAAACCCACAATTTACATTTTTCCAACATGATGACCAAGAAGAACCCAACTAAAACCCAACGGAGACCCCAAAACACGTCAAAAGCACTCAAAAAAATTACGGGATCACCCCCAAAACTGAAAGAAAACCCTAAAACCAATTGATCCACGCCAAAAGTCCCCCTAAATCTACCTGATGTTCTCCAATACCCACAATTTACCCGTTTTCACCATGATGACCAACAAGAACCCAACGAAACCCAACGGAGACCCAAAAACACGTCAAAAACAGCCCAAAAAAGAACAGGATCACCCCCAAAAACAGAAGAAAAGCCCAAATACCATGAATCCACCCCAAAAGACCCCTAAACCTACCTGAAGTTCTTCAAAACCCACAATTTACACTTTTCCACCATAATGCCAACGGAAAACACAATGAAACCAAAGGGAGAACACAAAACACGTCAAAAACACCCCAAACAAGAACGGAATCACCCCCAAAACTGGAAGACAATCCGCAAAAAGCACGGATCCAATCCCAAAGCCACCCTAAACCTACCTGATGTTCTCCAAAAGCCACAATTTACCTTTCTCAAACATGATGACCATGGAAAACCCAACGAAACCTGATGGAGACCCAAAAACACGTCAAAAAAAAAAAAAAAAGAAAGGGATCACCCCAAAATTGGAAGAAAATCCCACAAAATCATAGATCCACCCCAAAACCACCCTAAACCTACCTGATGTTCTCCAAAACCCGCAATTTACACTTTTCCACCATGATGACCACGGAAAACACAACGAAACCCAACGGAGACCCCAAAACAAGTCAAAAACAGCACAAAAAAGAACGGGATAACCCCTAAAAACGAAAGAAAACCCCAAAAACCATAGATCCATCCCCAAACCACTCTAAACCTACCTGATGTTCTCCAAAACCCACAATTTACATTTTTCCACCATGATGACCACGGAAAACCCAACGAAAACCAACGGAGACCCCAAAACATGTCAAAAATACCCCAAAAAAGAACAGGATCAGAAGTAAAAAACCCCAAAAATATGAATTTTTCTACAAAACCACCCTAAACTCAAGTGATGTACTCCAAATACCAAAGTCCACTCCCAACCACCATAAAACCCATTAGGAACTCAACGAAACCCAACGGAAACCCCAAAACACCTCAAAAACACCCCAAAAGCGAACTGGATCAGAAGAAAATACGTGATTTAACCCCCCAAAAACCCTTAAACCTACATGCCGTTCTTCTAAATGTACAGTCCACTCCCAACCACCAGAAAACCTAATGGAAACCCAACAAAATCAAACGGAGACCCAAAAACACGTCACAAAAAAAAAAAAAAAACCAAAAAAACCACGAACTGGATCAAAAGAAAAAACACCAAAAACTATGAATTTCCCCCCCAAAACCACCCTAAACCTACCTGATGTTCTCCAAAACCCGCAATTTACATTTCTCCAACATGATGACCAACAAGAACACAACGAAACCCAACGGAGACCCCAAAACACGTCAAAAACACCCCAAAAAAGAACGGGATAACCCCTAAAAACGAAAGAAAACACCAAAAACCATAGATCCACACAAGAAACACCCTAAACCTACCTGATGTTCTCCAAAGCCCACAATTTACAACTTTCCAACATGATGACCATGGAAAACAAAACGAAACACAACGGAGACCCCAAAACACCTCAAAAACACACCGTAAAAAGAACAGGATCAACCCCAAAAATGAAAGAAAACACCAAAAGCCATAGATCCATCCCAAAAGTCCCCCTAAACCTACCTGATGTTCTCCAAAACCCACAATTTACTCTTTTTCAATATGTTGACAACGGAAAAACAAACGAAAACAAACGGAGAAACCAAAACACGTCAAAAACACCCAAAAAAGAATTGGATCAGAAGAAAAAACACCAAAAACTATGAAATTCCCCCCAAAACCACACTAAACTCAGCTGATCTTCTCCAAAACCCACAATCCAATCCAATTTACCTTAAAGACCAACGAGAATCCAACGAAACCACACGGAGACCCCAAAACACATCAAAAACCACCGAAAAATGTAGAGGATCACCCCCAAAAAAGAAAAAAAATGCCAAAAAGCATAGATCCACCCCAATACTACACTAAACCTACCTGATGTTCCCCAAAACACACAATTTAACATTTTTCACCATGATGACAATGGAAAACCCAACAAAACCAAACGGAGACACCAAAACACGTCAAAAACACCCCAAAGAAGAACTGGATCAGAAGGAAAAAAAAAGAAAAAAAGATATGAATTTCCCCCCAAAACCACCCTAAACTCACCTGATCTTCTCCTAAACCCACAATCCACTCCCATTTACCTTAACGACCAACGAGAACCCAACGAAACCCAACGGAGACCCCAAAACACGTCAAAAACAGTCCAAAAAAGAAAGGGATCAACCCCAAATATGGAAGAAAATACCCCCAAATCCTAGACCAACCCCAAAACCACCCTAAACCTTCCTGATGTTCTCCAAAACCCGCAATTTACACTTCTCCAACATGATGACCAACAAGAACACAACGAAACCCAACGGAGACCCCAAAACACGTCAAAAACACGCCAAACAAGAACGGGATCACCCCAAAACTGGAAGAAAATCCAAAAACAAAAAAGGATCCAATCCCCAAAACACCCTAAACCTACCCGATGCTCTCCAAATCCCAAAGTCCACTCCCAACCACCATTAAACCCATTAGGAACTCGACGAAACGCAACGGAAACCCCAAAACACCTCAAAAACACCCCAAAAGGGAACCGGATCAGAAGAAGAAACGTGATTTAACCCCAAAAGAACCCTTAAACCTACCTGATGTTCTCCTAAATGTACAATCCACTCCCAACCACCATAAAACCCATTAGGAACTCAACGAAACACAATGGAAACCCACAAACACCTCAAAAACACCCCGAAAAAGAACGGGACCACCCCAAAAAAACAGAAGAAAACCCCAAAAACCATGAATCTGCCCCAAAACTCCCCCTAAACCTACCTGATGTTCTCCAAAACCCCAAATTAACACTTTTCCACCATGATGACCACGGAAAACCCAACGAAACCCAACAAAGACCACAAAACACGTCAAAAACAACCCAAAAAAGAACTGGATCAGAAGAAAAAAAAAAACAAAAACAAAAACTATGTATTTCCCCCCAAAACGACCCTAAACTGACCTGATCTTCTCCAAAATCCACAATCCATTTTCATTTACCTTAACGACCAACGAGAACCCAACGAAACCCAACGGAGACCCCAAAACACGTCAAAAACACCACCAACATGAACGAGATAACCCCTAAAAACGAAAGAAAACCCCAAAACCATAGACCCAACCCAAAACCACACTAAACCTACCTGACGTTCTCCAAAACCCACAATTTTCCCTTTCCACAACGATGACCACGGAAAACCCAACGAATCCCAACGGAGACACCAAAACACGTAAAAACACCCCAAAAAAGAACGGGATCACCCCGAAAACGGGAAGAAAATCCACAAAAAAACAAAGATGCACACCAGAAGTCCCCCTAAACCTACCTGATGTTCTCCAAGACCCACAATTTACATTTTTCCACCATGATGACAACGGAAAATCCGACGAAACACAACGGAGACCCCTAAAAGCTTCAAAAACACCCCAACCAAGAAAGCCATCACCACCAAAATTGGAAGAAAATCCGCAAAAAGCATGGATCCAATCCCAAAACCACCCTAAACCTACTGATGTTCTCCAAATTCAAAGTCCACTCACAACCACCATAAAACCCATTAGGAACTCAACGAAACCCAACGGAGACCCCAAAACACGTCAAAAACACCCCAAACAAGAACAGGATCACCACCAAAAATGGAAGAATATCCCCCAAAACCCTAGAATCACCCCAAAACCACCCTAAACCTACCTGATGTTCTCCAAATCCCAAAGTCCACTCCCATCGACCATAAAACCCATTAGGAACTCAAGGAAACGCAATGGAAACCCTAAAACACGTCAAAAACACCCCAAAAAAGAACTGGATCAGAAGAAAAAAACCAAAACCTATGCATTTCCCCCCAAAACCACCCTAAACTCACCTGATCTTCTCCAAAACCCACAATCCACTCCCATTTACCTTAACGACCAACGAGAATCCAACTAAAACCCAACAGAGACACCAAAACAAGTCAAAAACACGACAAACAAGAACGGGATAACACCTAGAAACGAAAGAAAACACAAAAAACAATAGACCCAACCCAAATCCACCCTAAACTACCCGATGTTCTCCAAAACCCACAATTTACATTTTTCCACCACCATGACCACGGAAAACCCAACGAAACACAACGGAGACCCCAAAACACGTCAAAAACACCCCAAAAAAGAACTGGATCAGAAGAAAAAGCCAAAAAACTATGAATTTCCCCCCAAAACCACCCTAAACTCACCTGATCTTCTCCAAAACCCACAATCCACTCCCGTTTACCTTAACGACCAACAAGAACCCAACGAAACCCAACGGAGACCCCAAAACACATCAAAAACTGTCCAAACATGAACGAGATCAACCCCAAAACTGGAAGAAAATCCCCCAAAATCATATATCCACCCCAAAACCACCCTAAACCTACCTGATGTTCTCCAAAACCCACAATTTACCATTTTCCACAATGATGACCACGGAAAACCCAACGAAACACAACGGAGACCCCAAAACAGGTCAAAAACACCCATAACAACAACGGCATCACCCCCAAAATTGGAAGAAAATTCCGAAAAAGCATGGATCCAATCCCCCCAAAAAACGTAAACCTACCTGATATTCTCCAAATTCAAAGTACACTCCCAACCACCATAAAACCCAATACGAACTCAACGAAACGAAATGGAAACCTCAAAACACGTAAAAACACCCCAAAAAAGAACTGGATCAGAAGAAAAAACACCAAAAACTATGAATTTCCAACCCCAAACCACCCTAAACTCACCTGATCTTCTCCAAAACCCACAATCCACTCCCATTTACCTTAACGACCAACGAGAACCCAACGAAACCCAACGGAGACCCCAAAACACGTCAAAAACAATCCAAACACGAACGGGATCACACCCAAAATTCGAAGAAAATCCGCCAAAACCATAGATCCACCCCAAAACCACCCTAAACCTACCTGATGTTCTCCAAAACCCACAATTTAATCTTTTCCACTATGATGACCACGGAAAACCCAACGAAACCCAATGGAGAACCCAAAACACATCAAAAACACGCCAAACAAGAATGGATCACCCCCAAAACTGGAAGAAAATCCCCCAAAATTATAGATCCACACCAAAACGACCCTAAACCTACCTGATGTTCTCCAAAACCAACAATTTACAATTTTTCACTATGATGACCATAGAAAAACCAACGAAACCCAACGGAGACCCCAAAACACGTCAAAAACATGCAAAGCAAGAACGGGATAACACCCAAAAAAGAAATAAAACACCAAAAACTATAGATCCACCCCAAAACCACCCTGAACTCACCTGATCTTCTCAAAAACCCACAATCCACTCCCATTTACCTTAACGACCAAGGAGAACACAACAAAACCGAACGGAGACCACAAAACACATCAAAAACACCACAAAAAAGAACAGGATCAACCCCAAAAAAGAAAGAGAACGCCAAAAACATTAGATCCTCCCCAAAATGACCCTAAACTTACCTGATGTTCTCCAAAACCCACAATTTATCATTTTTCACCATGTTGACCATGGAAAAAACAACGAAACCCAACGGAGACACCAAAACACGTAAAAAACATGCAAAGCAAGAACGGGATAACACCCAAAAAAGAAATAAAATCCCAAAAACTATAGATCGACCCCAAAACCACCCTAAACCTACCTGATGTTCTCCAAAACCCACAATTTACACTTTTCCAACATGATGACCACGGAAACCCCAACGAATTCCAACGGAGAACCCAAAACACGTCAAAAACACCGCAAAAAACAACTGGATCAGAAGAAAAAACAGAAGAAAACCCTAAAAACGATGAATCTGCCCCAAAAGTCCTCATAAACCTACCTGTTTTTCTCCAAAACCCACAATTTACAATTTTGCACCATGATGACCACGGAAAACCCAACGAAACCCAACGGAGAACCCAAAACACGTCAAAAACACCCCAAACAAGAACAGGATCACCCCCAAAACTGGAAGAAAATCCCCAAAAAGCACGGATCCAATCCCAAAACCACCTTAAATCTACCTGATGTTCTCCAAATCCAAATGTCCACTCCCAACGACCATAAAACCCATTAGGAACTCAACGAAACGCAACGGAAAACCCAAAACACCTCAAAAACACCCCAAAAAAGAACTGGATCAGAAAAAAATAAAATAAAATATAAAACTATGAATTTCCCCCCAAAACCACCCTAAACTCACCTGATCTTCTCCAAAACCCACAATTTAACCTTTTCCACCGCAATGACCACGGAAAATAAACGAAACACAACGGAGACCCAAAAACCGTCAGAAACACCCCAAACAAGAACGGGATCACACCCATTGCTGGAAGAAATCTCCAAAACAATAGATCCACCCCAAAACCACCCTAAACCTACCTGATGTTCTCCAAATCCCAAAATCCACTCCCAAACACAATAAAAACCATTAGGAACTCATCGAAACGCAACGGAAACGCCAAAAAACGTCAAAAACACCACAAAAAAGAACTGGATCAAAAGAAAAACCCCAAAAACTATGAATTTCCCCCCAAAACAACCCTAAACTCACCTGATCTTCTCCAAAGCCCACAATCCACTCCCTTTTACCTTATTGACCAACGATAACCCTACGAAACCCAACGGAGACCCCAAAACACGTCAAAAACAGTCCAAACACGAACGGGATCACCCCCAAATATGGAAGAAAATCCCACAAAACCATAGACCCACCCCAAAACCACCCTAAACCTACCTGATGTTCTCCAAAACCCACAATTTACACTTCTCCAACATGATGACCAACAAGAACACAACGAAACCCAACGGAGACCCCAAAACACGTCAAAAACACGTCAAACAAGAACGGGATCACCCCAAAACTGGAAGAAAATCCAAAAACAAAAAGGGATCCAATCCCCAAAACACCCTAAACCTACCTGATGCTCTCCAAATCCCAAAGTCCACTCCCAACCACCATTAAACCCATTAGGAACTCGACGAAACGCAACGGAAACCCCAAAACACCTCAAAAACACCCCAAAAGGGAACCGGATCAGAAGAAGAAACGTGATTTAACCCCAAAAGAACCCTTAAACCTACCTGATGTTCTCCTAAATGTACAATCCACTCCCAACCACCATAAAACCCATTAGGAACTCAACGAAACACAATGGAAACCCACAAACACCTCAAAAACACCCCAAAAAAGAACGGGACCACCCCAAAAAAACAGAAGAAAACCCCAAAAACCATGAATCTGCCCCAAAACTCCCCCTAAACCTACCTGATGTTCTCCAAAACCCCAAATTAACACTTTTCCACCATGATGACCACGGAAAACCCAACGAAACCCAACAAAGACCACAAAACACGTCAAAAACAACCCAAAAAAGAACTGGATCAGAAGAAAACAAAAACAAAAACAAAAACTATGTATTTCCCCCCAAAACGACCCTAAACTGACCTGATCTTCTCCAAAATCCACAATCCATTTTCATTTACCTTAACGACCAACGAGAACCCAACGAAACCCAACGGAGACCCCAAAACACGTCAAAAACACCACCAACATGAACGAGATAACCCCTAAAAACGAAAGAAAACCCCAAAACCATAGACCCAACCCAAAACCACACTAAACCTACCTGACGTTCTCCAAAACCCACAATTTTCCCTTTCCACAACGATGACCATGGAAAACCCAACGAATCCCAACGGAGACACCAAAACACGTAAAAACACCCCAAAAAAGAACGGGATCACCCTGAAAACGGGAAGAAAATCCACAAAAAAACAAAGATGCACACCAGAAGTCCCCCTAAACCTACCTGATGTTCTCCAAGACCCACAATTTACATTTTTCCACCATGATGACCACGGAAAATCCGACGAAACACAACGGAGACCCCTAAAAACTTCAAAAACACCCCAACCAAGAAAGCCATCACCACCAAAATTGGAAGAAAATCCGCAAAAAGCATGGATCCAATCCCAAAACCACCCTAAACCTACTGATGTTCTCCAAATTCAAAGTCCACTCACAACCACCATAAAACCCATTAGGAACTCAACGAAACCCAACGGAGACCCCAAAACACGTCAAAAACACCCCAAACAAGAACAGGATCACCACCAAAAATGGAAGAATATCCCCCAAAACCCTAGAACCACCCCAAAACCACCCTAAACCTACCTGATGTTCTCCAAATCCCAAAGTCCACTCCCATCGACCATAAAACCCATTAGGAACTCAAGGAAACGCAACGGAAACCCTAAAACACGTCAAAAACTCCCCAAAAAAGAACTGCATCAGAAGAAAAAACCCAAAACCTATGCATTTCCCCCCAAAACCACCCTAAACTCACCTGATCTTCTCCAAAACCCACAATCCGCTCCCATTTACCTTAACGACCAACGAGAATCCAACTAAAACCCAACAGAGACACCAAAACAAGTCAAAAACCCGACAAAAGAGAACGGGATAACACCTAGAAACGAAAGAAAACACCAAAAACAATAGACCCAACCCAAATCCACCCTAAACTACCCGATGTTCCCCAAAACCCACAATTTACATTTTTCCACCACCATGACCACAGAAAACCCAACGAAACACAACGGAGACCCCAAAACACGTCAAAAACAGCCCAAAAAAGAACTGGATCAGAAGAAAAAGCCAAAAAACTATGAATTTCCCCCCAAAACCACCCTAAACTCACCTGATCTTCTCCAAAACCCACAATCCACTCCCATTTACCTTAACGACCAACGAGAACACAACAAAACCGAACGGAGACCCAAAAACACATCAAAAACACCACAAAAGAGAACAGGATCAACCCAAAACAGAAAGAAAACGCCAAAAACATTAGATCCTCCCCAAAATGACCCTAAACTTACCTGATGTTCTCCAAAACCCACAATTTATCATTTTTCACCATGTTGACCATGGAAAAAACAACAAAACCCAATGGAGACACCAAAACATGTAAAAAACATGCAAAGCAAGAACGGGATAACACCCAAAAAAGAAATAAAATCCCAAAAACTATAGATCGACCCCAAAACCACCCTAAACCTACCTGATGTTCTCCAAAACCCACAATTTACCATTTTGCGCCATGATGACCACGGAAAACCCAACGAAACCCAACGGAGAACCCAAAACACGTCAAAAACACCCCAAAGAAGAACAGGATTACCCCCGAAAACGAAAGAAAACCCCAAAAAGCACGGATCCAATCCCAAAACCACTCTAAACGTACCTGATGTTCTCCAAATCCAAATGTCCACTCCCAACCACCATAAAACCCTATAGGAACTCAACGAAACGCAACGGAAACCCCAA
>NC_140150.1:6874158-6894158 GCF_964035555.1 Netta rufina | reverse complement strand
AACCCTAACCCCTAACCCTAACCCTAATCCTAACCTTAACCCTAACCCTAACCCTAACCCTAACCCTAACCCTAACCCTAACCCGAACCCTAACCCCAACCCTAACCCTAACCCTAACCCTAACCCTAACCTGAACCCGAACCCTAACCCTAACCCTAACCCTAACCCTAACCCTAACCCTAACCCTAACCCTAACCCTAACCCTAACCCGAACCCTAACCCGAACCCGAACCCTAACCCTAACCCGAACCCTAACCCTGACCCTAACCCTGACTCTAACCCTAACTCTAACCCTAACCCTAACCCTAACCCTAACCCTAACCCTAACCCGAACCCTAACCCTAACCCGAACCTTAACCCGAACCCTAACCCGAACCCTAACCCTAACCCGAACCCTAACCCGAACCCTAACCCGAACCCTAACCCGAACCCGAACCCGAACCCTAACCCGAACCCTAACCCGAACCCTAACCCCACCCTACCCCACCGGATCACTGCGGAGGCAGACAAGGACCCCATCATTGTAAGTGAGTATATTCTTTATTCTGGTTTGGTTTTCTGGTAGACCGGTCATCTGGAACTGTCTGTAAGTCAGAAGGTGATCTTCTGCGAGGCAGTGTTTGGTATATACTTTGTGGCTAGCACCATAAGTACATGTTTGGGGACCTTAAGGAAGGAGCTCGCTTTAAGGTCCATCTGGAATTGTGTTGTCTATTTCGGTTTTCTGACTCATGGAGTATGGTATTTAACTCTGGTTATTGTTACTGCGATTTTGGCTATTTTCCTGGTGGTAATAGTAGGTTCGTGGCATTGTTATAAGAAAGATATCGTTACGGTGTTACACAGTTTGGTTTTCTGACTTATCGCATGTGGAATTTGACTCTGACTATTGTTACTGTGATTTTGGCAATATTGCTGGTAATAGTAGTTTTGTGGCATCGCTACTGAAAGATATTGCGTGCCCGTATTTTTGTGAGTGATGCGTTTTGTGATACGCTTTTGTAAGTAACACGTGTATTCTGAAAGTGTAAACTGGAAACTGGGGGGGCAAACAAGCAGTGAAATTTTAAAGAAAAGTGTGTTAGGCTGTGTTTTAAGTCACTGGAAGGATATTGGAGGATCTGCCGGTGGAAGTGTGAACAGGAAAACATTGATAAAATATCGCAATCAGTGGTGGCCTCTTTATAAGCTGGAATGTGGAGAAAAGTGGCCCCTAAATGGAACTTTAAACTCTAATATTTTGCTACAGTTAATGTTGTTTTTTGAGAAGCAGAACAGGATGAAATGTTGTATACTGATGTTTCAGCATCTTGGTGGGAAAAGGTACGGAATTAAGTTGGCCCCTGACTGAACCTTTGATGTTGGCATTAGAGAAGTCCAGGCTGGAGAAAGATAAAGGAAGTGTTAAAAGGGTTGTTGAAAGTGTTAAAGGTGTTTGAAGTTGAATGAGCAGGGAAAGAGGATGTAGGAATGTTAATAGTTCTGCCTCTGCCCGAGGCGGAGATCTTAAAATCAGGGGTGTTAGCCCTTTAGGGCAAAGGGACCATGATCGGTCCGAGAGAGTTGTCACAGAAACAGAAAAGCAGTCAACTCTTAAAACAACCTGAGTTCATGTGCGAGCTCGGATTGCTGATGGGACCGTTCAGGGAACTGTGGACAATTGCATTCCCCTGACCGACCCCCACTAAGACCCGAATCATCCTGAAAATTATGAACGGTTAAGTAAATACTAAAACCTGGATGAATTGGGAATTGAGAATATGCTTCCAACAAGGTCTAAAAGAAAGCCCTATGGAATTTTTGGACCAACTCTGAGATGTAATGAAAATAAATAAATAAATAAATAAATAAAACAAAACGGTTTGGACCTGGCTTCGGAGGACAAATTGACTAGCCTTTTCCTAGGGTAATCAACCCCTGATTTCAACAGGAATAACGGGGACCTGGGGAATCTACCCTAGCTGATCCTCCACTGGTTATAATGAAGCTAGGGGAAGAATGGAAGTGAAATTTCTTATTGCTATGGGGCAACGTATTCAGTTCTAAATCAAGCATTAATGCCTTCACAGAATTATTATGTTAGGGTAAAAGGTGTGTCGTGGTTTAACCCGGCCGGCAGCTAAACACCACGCAGCTGTTCGCTCCCCCTCCCCCTCCCTCTCTGGGACGGGGGAGAGAAATGGAAAGTGAAGCCCGTGAGTTGAGATAAAGACAGTTTAATAAGACAAAATAATAATAATAATAATAATAATAATAATAATAATAATAATAATAATAATAATAATAATAATAATAATACAATGATGATAATAGTATCACTACTAATAATGTGTACAAACAAGTGATGCACAATGCAATTGCTCACCACCCACTGACCGATGCCCAGCCTAACCCCGAGCAGTCCGGCCCCCTCCCCCTGGCTAGCCACCCCTATGTATTGTTTAGCCTGACGTCAGATGCTATGGAATACCCCTTTGGCTAGTTTGGGTCACCTGTCCTGGGTCTGTCCCCTCCCAGCTCTTACTGCACCCCCAGCCTGCCTGTTGGCAGGACAGAGCAAGAAGCTGAGATGTCCTTGGCTTGGTATAAGCATTGCTCTGCAACAATTAAAACATCGGGGTGTTATCAGCACTCTTCTCATCCTAAACCAAAACATAGCATTCTACCAGCTACTAGGAAGAAAATTAACTCTGTTCTAACTGAAACCAGGACAAGGTGTAACCGAAAAGGCTTATTTTTATGAACCTTTGAAGTACAAGTTAGGAAAACAATGGGGCATACACAGACTTTTATCTATGCCTAGCTCCTCATGGGCACTCTTAGGTAGAGATTTATTAGAGCAAGTAGGAGCAGAAATTGTCTTTGAAAAAGGGAAAATGGAATTAAGAATAGGAGAAGAACAACTAATAAATGTGTTAAGCTTGGCACTAATACAAACTGACCCTAAAAGTGAAATACCTTTAGAGATCACAGATCAAGTATGTCCAGGAGTTTGGGCTACCGAAGTCCCTGGAAGAGCTAAAAATGTGACCTTAATAATTATTAAATTAAAGCCAGGAGAGAAACCCGTTAAGGTTAAGTAATATCCTTTGAGGATAGAAGATAGGAAAGGAATTAAAGAGATAATTGATAAATTTTTACAGTATGGATTATTGCTTGAATGCGAATCAGAATACAATGCACCCGTATTGCCAATTAAAAAGGCAGATGAAAAAGCTATAGGCTAGTTCAGGATTTGAGGGCCATAAATAAAATCACTGAGGATATACATCCAGTAGTGGCAAACCCTTATACTTTGCTGACTAAATTAAAGAATAGTCAAGGCTGGTTTACCGTACTGGATGTAAAAGATGCCTTCTTCTGCCTAGGCTTAGCCACAGAAAGCCAAAACCTATTCGCCTTTGAATGGGAAAATCCCGATTCAGGCAGAAAGACGCAGCTTACGTGGACATTACTACCTCAAGGATTCAAGAATAGCCCCACTATTTTTGGAAACCAATTAGCAAGGGAACTCGAAACATGGATGCCTCCGGACACTGAAGGTGCTTTCTTACAATATGTAGATGATCTCTTAATAGCTACCGAGACTAAAGGGAGTTGGATTCAATGGACTATAAGTCGTCTTAATTTTCTGGGTTTAAATGAATATCAAGTCTCTTGACAGAAAGTCCAGCTGGCTCAACAAAGTGTGACCTATCTGGGATTTGAAATTTCGGAAGGACAACGAGAACTAGGAACTGAACATAAGGAAGTCATTTGCCGGACTCCAGAACCTCAAATGGTAAAGGAGCTACAAACCTTTTTAGGAATGACAGGTTGGTGTCGCCTTTGGATTTATAATTATGGACTATTGGTAAAGCCTCTCTGTGAATTGATAAAGATTAACCAGTCAAAGTTAGTCTGGACTGGAGAAGCACAAAAAGTCTTTAAACAACTTAAACAAGAATTGATGATTTTGAAATATCAAGCAATATTGGTAGGACAGGACGACGTGGAAATTGTGATAATTAATATTGTGAATCTAGCCTCTTTTCTTAGTGATGCTCCGGCACAACCTGTGATTCACGATTGTTTAGAAACTATAGAGACTGTGTATTCCAGCCGACCAGACCTTAAGGAGGAGCCCATGGAAGATGCGGAAGAAACTTGGTTCACGGATGGGAGCGGTTTTGTTACGCAAAGACAACGTAAAGCTGGATATGCTATAACAACTACTCAGCAGGTAATCGAGTCTAAGCCTTTACCCCCTGGAACATGAGCTCAAAAGGCGGAGATAGTTGCTCTCACGAGAGCATTGGAACTGGCAGCGGGAAAAAGGGTAAATATTTGGACAGATTCTAAATATACATTCGGCGTGGTACATGCTCATGGAGCAATTTGGAAAGAACATGGATTGCTGACCGCTCAGTGAAAACACAAAGTATGCTGAAGAAATTTTAAAATTGTTAGAGGCTGTAAAACAACCAGAAAAGGTAGCTATCATGCATTGTCAGGGACACCAAAAGGGGAGCACCGATTTTGAAATTGGAAAATCGATTGGCAGAGGCTAAGCAGGCAGCTGAAATAACTGAGGTGAAGGCATTGTCTTTGATACCAGACGGTAAAATCCAAACTATATCCAAATTATACAAAAGAAGACTTAAAATTAATTGAAGATTTGAAAGGTAAAATGAAACCAAATGGATGAGTATATTTAAAAGATAAGCACATAGTAATACCCTCTAGTTTGACATGGCCCACAGTTCTTACAGAACACAATAAAACTCACTGGGGAGCTGGCACACTGCATAAGAGCCTGAGTCAGACATTAGTGGGACGATATGATAAAACAAGTAACTCAACGATGTAGCATTTGCTTACACAATAACCCCAATACCAAGACTAGAATAAAATTTGGAATAATCGGTAAAGGAAATTATTCGGGGCAACAGTGGCAAATTGATTTTTCAGAACTCCCTAGAAAAGGGGGGGTATCATTATTTACTGGTTCTGACTGACACGTTTTCAGGAAGGCCTGAAGCTTTTCCCTGTCGAACAAACAAAGCAAGAGAAGTGGTTAAAGTCTTGTTAAATGAAATAATACCATGCTTTGGGATTCTAGTAGCAATGTCTTCTGATAGAGTTTCACATTTTTGTGCACAAGTGGTAGAACAGATAAGTAAGATTCTAAAGATAGATTGGCAACTGCATACTCCTTATAGACCACAGGCAAGTGGACAGGTAGAAAAAATGAACCATTTAATTAAACAATAAATAGCTAAAATTGGGTAAGAAGCTAATTTGTCATGGCCTCAATCCCTCCCTTTAGCATTACTTGGAATTAGAGTTAAACCTAGAATAAAAGGAAATTTGAGTCCCTTCAAAATCTTATATGGAAGGCCATAGCAATTTCTATTTAGTGGAGAGGACCTAACGCAGTTAGGATCAGAATATTTATATGCTTATATAACTGAACTTCAGAAACAATTAAATAAAGTACATAAATTTGTTTTAGGGATCAGGGCTAGAGGGTTGGATCAACCAATCCACCCCTTTAAGCTCGGGGATTATACATATATAAAGACTTTTTCAGGACAACCCCTACAGGAAAAATGGAAGGAAAGTGGACGGAACCATACCAAGTATTACTGACAACACATACCGCCATTAAAACTAAGGAGCAAGCAGCTTGGATCCACAATTCAAGGGTGAAGAAGGCCCTGGCGAGGATATGGACCACCACTCCAACTGGACCAACAAAAGTTTTCCAGAAAAAGTTTTCTGTTTTTCCAGATCCTAATGATTGCAGAGGTGCGGTTCTCGGATTCGGGGTGGGCAACTTGGGATGAGAACTTACACCTGACCTTAATACAAACAATTTCTCAAGTAACTAATAAGACGAACTGTTGGGTATGCACCCATCTGCAACAGCATGGGAATAAGGGTGTATCGTTAATCGGGATTCCCTTGCCTGCAAACTTATCTTGGACTAATTTGTGGGAAAACACGTCTTGGGGTCGAAAATATTAAGCAGTTTTGGAACTAGAAGTGACTAGCTTCGTGCCGTTGGAATCTTACTATGTATGTGTACAAAGGTGTAACCCGCCTAAGGGTATGGGAAAACAGGATTGTATAAATACAGGTACTACTTATGTGGGAAATCAGACATCTTGTAATCGAACAATTGATATTAGTACAACTAGCAGTTGGGCAAATTCAACCAGCTGGCCAGTACCAGAAGGAAAAGGGTGGTATTGGCTATGCAATGATACAGCCCGTAAGGTCTTGCCCGAGAATTGGAAGGGAACTTGCACTCTTGGAGCGGTAGTCCCCAATATGACAGTACACGATGTAGTGCCTCGAGCCTACTTGAGAAATCATACCCAGAGAATCAGACGAAAAATTAACAATCCATTGGTAGAGAGACACACCCCTTTTCATAGTTTTGTGCGATGGTTTATCCCATGGTTAGGAGTGAGTGAATTGGAAAAGGCGATAGTTAATATTTCTGCAATTATAGAGAAGTTCGAAAACAAAATTCTGGATGCTGTAAAGGCTCAACAAGAAGAGATATCTAGTTTATCACAGGTAGTATTACAAAATCGGATGGCCCTAGATTTGTTACTGGCCACTCAAGGGGGAGTCTGTACAGTAATAAACACAAGTTGTTGTATGTATGTAGATCAGAGTGGAAGGATCTCTACCGACCTGGAAGAAATATGGAAGCAGACAAGGATCCTACATGAGATCAGTAAAGATGATCTTTCATGGAGTTTTAGTGAACTATGGAATAAGTTAACCTCCTGGTTGCCCAATTTCCAATGGTTGAAACAAGTATTCATTGCTCTAATCGCATTAGTAGTGTTAGGAATATTTGTGTGCATGTTGTTTAGATGCCTGCTTTGTTGTGTTACTGTAAATAAAGAAAGTATCTGATGCAAAAGAATTTGCATGGGAAAAGAAAAGGGGGGATTGATTAAGGAGGTATTGGGGAGGCAAGGACAATCCCCAGACAAGGACTGTATATCTCGAAACAAGACACTGGAACTCATGATAAGGAAGCGGCAGGCGGACAGAGAAACGAATGTAAGGACTATAACTCTCGAAACTGGACATTGGAATTCATTATAAAGATACAACAAACGGGAGAATTAGCAACAACCAGCTCTTGCAATTAAGAAACCTGCCAATTCAGCAGATTCCTGACCAAAGGTGAAAAGTACACTGTGAGGAAGACTCGGGGTCTTCCTCCCAAAGACCCCTGCCCACGTCCCAAAGACCCCTGCCCACAATTCTTGGAAGGCTCTGCGCAGGCGCAAGGTGCCAAAAGGCTAATTAGCATGAGAAGCGAGGGAAGGCGGGGCTAGGTAATGCATATGTATAGGTGCTTGTAGAATATTGATAGATTGATTGTATAAATTCAAGACTGCTTTCTGCTTTGGGTATGCACGATAGGTGGAGAGATCCCCCGTGCATCCAGCGCTGCAATAAAGAATATACCACTTAAAGGAATTTCGGCTTCGATCTTTGAATCAATTTGGCGACCCAGATGGGACAACCTCTCTGCCGGACTGCAGGACCTGCTGGGAACAGGACTTCCTAGGGTACCCCCGGGATTTCCCGGAGGGACTCCTCGACTCACCGGATCACTGTGGAGGCAGACAAGGACCCCATCATCGTAAGTGAGTATATTCTTTATTCTGGTTTGGTTTTCTGGTAGACCGGTCATCTGGAAGTGTCTGTAAGTCAGAAGGTGATCTTCTGCGAGGCAGTGTTTGGTATATACTTTGTGGTTAGCACCATAAGTATATGTTTGGGGACCTTAAGGAAGGAGCTCGCTTTAAGGTCCATCTGGAATTGTGTTGTCTATTTCGGTTTTCTGACTCATGGAGTATGGTATTTAACTCTGGTTATTGTTACTGCGATTTTGGCTATTTTCCTGGTGGTAATAGTAGGTTCGTGGCATTGTTATAAGAAAGATATCGTTACGGTGTTACACAGTTTGGTTTTCTGACTTATCGCATGTGGAATTTGACTCTGACTATTGTTACTGTGATTTTGGCAATATTGCTGGTAATAGTAGTTTTGTGGCATCGCTACTGAAAGATATTGCGTGCCCGTATATTTGTGAGTGATACGTTTTGTGATACGCTTTTGTAAGTAACATGTGTATTCTGAAAGTGTAAACTGGAAACTGGGGGGCAAACAAGCAGTGAAATTTTAAAGAAAAGTGTGTTAGGCTGTGTTTTAAGTCACTGGAAGGATATTGGAGGATCTGCCGGTGGAAGTGTGAACAGGAAAACATTGATAAAATATCGTAATCAGTGGTGGCCGCTTTATAAGCTGGAATGTGGAGAAAAGTGGCCCCTAAATGGAACTTTAAACTCTAATATTTTGCTACAGTTAATGTTGTTTTTTGAGAAGCAGAACAGGATGAAATGTTGTATACTGATGTTTCAGCATCTTGGTGGGAAAAGGTACGGAATTAAGTTGGCCCCTGACTGAACCTTTGATGTTGGCATTAGAGAAGTCCAGGCTGGAGAAAGATAAAGGAAGTGTTAAAAGGGTTGTTGAAAGTGTTAAATGTGTTTGCAGTTGAATGAGCAGGGAAAGAGGATGTAGGAATGTTAATAGTTCTGCCTCTGCCCGAGGCGGAGATCTTAAAATCAGGGGTGTTAGCCCTTTAGGGCAAAGGGACCATGATCGGTCCGGTCCGAGAGAGTTGTCACAGAAACAGAAAAGCAGTCAATTCTTAAAACAACCTGAGTTCATGTGTGAGCTCAGATTGCTGGGACCGTTCAGGGAACTGTGGACAATTGCATTCCCCTGACCGACCCCCCACTAAGACCCGAATCATCCTGAAAATTATGAACGGTTAAGTAAATACTAAAACCTGGATGAATTGGGAATTGAGAATATGCTTCCAACAAGATCTAAAAGAAAGCCCTATGGAATTTTTGGACCAACTCTGAGATGTAATGAAAATAAATAAATAAATAAATAAATAAAACAAAACGGTTTGGACCTGGCTTCGGAGGACAAATTGACTAGCCTTTTCCTAGGGTAATCAACCCCTGATTTCAACAGGAATAACGGGGACCTGGGGAATCTACCCTAGCTGATCCTCCACTGGTTATAATGAAGCTAGGGGAAGAATGGAAGTGAAATTTCTTATTGCTATGGGGCAACGTATTCAGTTCTAAATCAAGCATTAATGCCTTCACAGAATTATTATGTTAGGGTAAAAGGTGTGTCGTGGTTTAACCCGGCCGGCAGCTAAACACCACGCAGCTGTTCGCTCCCCCTCCCCCTCCCTCTCTGGGACGGGGGAGAGAAATGGAAAGTGAAGCCCGTGAGTTGAGATAAAGACAGTTTAATAAGACAAAATAATAATAATAATAATAATAATACAATGATGATAATAGTACCACTACTAATAATGTGTACAAACAAGTGATGCACAATGCAATTGCTCACCACCCGCTGACCGATGCCCAGCCTAACCCCGAGCAGTCCGGCCCCCTCCCCCTGGCTAGCCACCCCTATGTATTGTTTAGCCTGACGTCAGATGCTATGGAATACCCCTTTGGCTAGTTTGGGTCAC
This sequence comes from Netta rufina, assembly GCF_964035555.1. Classification (NCBI taxonomy): domain Eukaryota; kingdom Metazoa; phylum Chordata; class Aves; order Anseriformes; family Anatidae; genus Netta; species Netta rufina. The sequence goes on along the minus strand of NC_140150.1, from coordinate 6,884,575 downwards.
CTGTCCTGGGTCTGTCCCCTCCCAGCTCTTACTGCACCCCCAGCCTGCCTGTTGGCAGGACAGAGCAAGAAGCTGAGATGTCCTTGGCTTGGTATAAGCATTGCTCTGCAACAATTAAAACATCGGGGTGTTATCAGCACTCTTCTCATCCTAAGCCAAAACATAGCATTCTACCAGCTACTAGGAAGAAAATTAACTCTGTTCTAACTGAAACCAGGACAAGGTGTAACCGAAAAGGCTTATTTTTGTGAACCTTTGAAGTACAAGTTAGGAAAACAATGGGGCATACACAGATTTTTATCTATGCCTAGCTCCTCATGGGCACTCTTAGGTAGAGATTTATTAGAGCAAGTAGGAGCAGAAATTGTCTTTGAAAAAGGGAAAATGGAATTAAGAATAGGAGAAGAACAACTAATAAATGTGTTAAGCTTGGCACTAATACAAACTGACCCTAAAAGTGAAATACCTTTAGAGATCACAGATCAAGTATGTCCAGGAGTTTGGGCTACCGAAGTCCCTGGAAGAGCTAAAAATGTGACCTTAATAATTATTAAATTAAAGCCAGGAGAGAAACCCGTTAAGGTTAAGTAATATCCTTTGAGGATGGAAGATAGGAAAGGAATTAAAGAGATAATTGATAAATTTTTACAGTATGGATTATTGCTTGAATGCGAATCAGAATACAATGCACCCGTATTGCCAATTAAAAAGGCAGATGAAAAAGCTATAGGCTAGTTCAGGATTTGAGGGCCATAAATAAAATCACTGAGGATATACATCCAGTAGTGGCAAACCCTTATACTTTGCTGACTAAATTAAAGAATAGTCAAGTCTGGTTTACCGTACTGGATTTAAAGGATGCCTTCTTCTGCCTAGGCTTAGCCACAGAAAGCCAAAACCTATTCGCCTTTGAATGGGAAAATCCCGATTCAGGCAGAAAGACGCAGCTTACGTGGACATTACTACCTCAAGGATTCAAGAATAGCCCCACTATTTTTGGAAACCAATTAGCAAGGGAACTCGAAACATGGATGCCTCCGGACACTGAAGGTGCTTTCTTACAATATGTAGATGATCTCTTAATAGCTACCGAGACTAAAGGGAGTTGGATTCAATGGACTATAAGTCGTCTTAATTTTCTGGGTTTAAATGGATATCAAGTCTCTTGACAGAAAGTCCAGCTGGCTCAACAAAGTGTGACCTATCTGGGATTTGAAATTTCGGAAGGACAACGAGAACTAGGAACTGAACATAAGGAAGTCATTTGCCGGACTCCAGAACCTCAAATGGTAAAGGAGCTACAGGAGCTTTTTAGGGTGGGTTTGGGATAGGATCTATGGTATTTGGGATTTTCTTTCGTTTTTTGGGGTGATCGTGTTCTTTTTTGTGGGTGTTTCTGACGTGTTTAGGGGTCTCCGTTGGGTTTTGTTTTGTTCTCGTTGGTCATCATGTTGGAAAAGTGTAAATTGTGGGTTTTGGAGAGCATCAGGTGAGTTTAAGTTTCTTTGGGGGTTGAATCTATGGTTTTGAGGGAATTCTTCTGTGTTTTTTTTTTTTTTTTTTTTTTTATCGTTTTCTTCTGTTTTTGGGGTGGTCCCGTTCTTTTTTGGGGTGTTTTTGACATATTTTTGGGTCTCCATTGGGTTTTGTTGGGTTCTTGTTGGTCATCATGGTTAAAAAGGGTAAATTGGGGGGTTTTGGAGAACATCAGGTAGGTTTAGGGGGACTTTTGGTGTGGATCAATAGCTTTTAGTGTTTTCTTTTGGTTTTGGTGGTGATTCCGTTCTTGTTTGGGGTGTTTTTGACGTGTTTTGGCGTCTCCGTTTTGTTTCGTTGGGTTTTCCATTGTCATCATGTTGGAAAATTGTAAATTGTGGGTTTTGGAGAACATCAGGTAGGTTTACGGTGGTTTTGGGATTGGATCCGTGCTTTTTGTGGATTTTCTTCCAGTTTTAAGCGTGTTCCCGTTCTTTTTTGGGGTGTTTCTGACGTGTTTTGTGGTGTCCGTTTGGTTTTGTTGGGTTCTCGTTGGTCATCATGTTGGAAAAGTGTAAATTGTGTGTTCTGGAGAACATTAGGTAGGTTTATGGTGGTTTTGGGGTGGATCTATGGTATTTGGGGTTTTCTTCTGTTTTTTTTGTTGTGATCCTGTTCATTTTTGTTTGTTTTTGACGTGTTTTGTGGTCTCCATTGGGTTTCGTTGGGTTTTCCGTTGTCATCATGTTGGAAAAGTGTTAATTGTGGTTTTTGGTGAACATCAGGTAGATTTAGGGGGACTTTTGGGGTGGATTCATGGTTTTGGGGGGTTTCTTCTGGTTTTTGGTTTGATCTTGTTCTTTTTTGGGGTGTTTTTGATATGTTTTTGGGTGTCCGTTGGGTTTCATTGAGTTTTACGTTTTCATCATGATGGAAAAATTTAAATTGTAGGTTTTAGAGAACATCAGCTGAGTTTAAGTATTTTTGGCGGAAGAATCTATGGTTTTGGGGGATTTCTTCTGTTTTTTAGGGCACTCTTCTGTTTATGGAGTGGTCCTGTTCTGTTTTCGGGTGTTTTTGACGTGTTTTGTGGTCTCCGTTGGGTTTTGTTGGGTTTCCATTGGGTTTTCTGGTGGTTGGGAGTGGATTGTACATTTAGGAGAACATCAGGTAGTTTTAAGGTGTTTTTTGGGCGTTAAATCACGTTTTTTCTTCTGATCCAGTTCGCTTTTGGGGTGTTTTTGAGGTGTTTTGGGGATTCCGTTGCGTTTTGTTTAGTTCCTAATGGGTTTCATGGTGGTAGGGAGTGAACTTTGGAATTTGGAGAACATCAGGTAGGTTTAGGGTGGGTTTGGGATTGGATCCGTGCTTTTTGGTGTTTTCTTTCGTTTTTGGGGTTGATGCCGTTCTTGTTTGGGGTGTTTTTGACGTGTTTTGGCGTCTCCGTTGTGTTTTGTTGGTTTTTCCGTGGTCATGGTGGTGGAAAAGTGTAAATTGAGGGTTTTGGAGAACTTCATGTAGGTGTAGGAGGACTTTTGGGGTGGATTCATGGTATTTGGGGTTTTCTTCTGTTTTCTGCGGTGATCCTTTTATTTTTGGGGTGTTTTTGACGTGTTTTGGGGTCTCCATTGGGTTTTGTTGGTTTTTCCGTGGTCATCATGATGGAAAAGTGTATATTGTGGGTTTTGGAGAACTTCAGGTAGGTTTAGGGGACTTTTGGGGTGGATTCATGGTATTTGGGGTTTTCTTCTGTTTTTTTGGGGTGATCCTGTTCTTTTTTGGGGTGTTTTTGACGTGTTTTGGGGTCTCCGTTGGGTTTTGTTGGGTTTTCCGTGGTCATCATGATGGAAAAGTGTAAATTGTAGGTTTTAGAGAACATCAGGTGAGTTTAATTTTTTTTGGGGGGTGAATCTATGGTTTTGGGGGATTTCTTCTGTTTTTTAGGGCATTCTTCTGTTTATGGAGTGGTCCTGTTCTGTTTTCGGGTGTTTTTGACGTGTTTTGTGGTCTCCGTTGGGTTTTGTTGGGTTTCCATTGGGTTTTCTGGTGGTTGGGAGTGGATTGTACATTTAGGAGAACATCAGGTAGTTTTAAGGTGTTTTTTGGGGTTAAATCACGTTTTTTCTTCTGATCCAGTTCGCTTTTGCAGTGTTTTTGAGGTGTTTTGGGGTTTCCATTGCGTTTCGTTAAGTTCTTAATGTTTTTATGGTGGTAGGGAGTGGACTTTGGGATTTGGAGAACATCAGGTAGGTTTAGGGTGGTTTTGGGATTGGATCCATGTTTTTTGGGGATTTTCTTCCAATTTTGTGGGTGATGCCATTCTTGTTTGGGGTGTTTTTGACATGTTTTGGGGTCTCGCTGGGTTTCGTTGCTATTTCCGTGGTCATGGTTGTGGAAAAGTGTAAATAGCACTTTGTAAATAGCACAAGTGGCTAGCAAATGTGACGCCCATCTACAAGAAGGGCCGGAGGGCAGACCCGGGAAACTACAGGCCTGTCAGTTTGACCTCAGTGCCAGGGAAGCTCATGGAGCAGATCCTCCTGAGAGTCATCATGCAGCACTTGCAGGGGAAGCAGGCGATCAGGCCCAGTCAGCATGGGTTTATGAAAGGCAGGTCCTGCTTGACGAACCTGATCTCCTTCTATGACAAAGTGACGATCTGGGTGGACGAGGGAAAGGCTGTGGATGTGGTCTACCTTGACTTCAGCAAGGCTTTTGACACCGTCTCCCACAGCATTCTCCTCAAGAAGCTGGCTGCTCTTGGCTTGGACTGGCGCACGCTTCGTTGGGTTAGAAACTGGCTGGATAGCCAGGCCCAAAGAGTCGTGGTGAATGGAGCCAAGTCCAGTTGGAGGCCAGTCACTAGTGGCGTCCCCTAGGGCTCGGTGCTGGGGCCGGTCCTCTTTAATATCTTCATCAATGATCTGGACGAGGGCATCGAGTGCACCCTCAGTAAGTTCGCAGATGACACCAAGTTAGGTGCGTGTGTCGATCTGCTTGAGGGTAGGAAAGCTCTGCAGGAGGATCTGGATAGGCTGCACCGATGGGCTGAGGTCAACTGCATGAAGTTCAACAAGGCCAAGTGCCGGGTCCTGCACCTGGGGCGCAATAACCCCAAGCAGAGCTACAGGCTGGGAGAGGAATGGTTGGAGAGCTGCCTGGCAGAGAAGGACCTGGGAGTGATGGTGGATAGTTGGCTGAAAATGAGCCAGCAGTGTGCTCAGGTGGCCAAGAAGGCCAACGGCGTCCTGGCTTGTATCAGGAACAGTGTGACCAGCAGGGCTAGGGAGGTGATCGTCCCCCTGTACTCAGCTCTGGTGAGGCCGCACCTCGAGTACTGTGTTCAGTTTTGGGCCCCTCGCTACAAGAAGGACATCGAGGTGCTTGAGCGGGTGCAGAGAAGGGCGACGAAGCTGGTGAGGGGCCTGGAGAACAAGTCCTACGAGGAGCGGCTGAGGGAGCTGGGCTTGTTCAGCCTGCAGAAGAGGAGGCTCAGGGGTGACCTTATTGCTCTTTTTAGGTACCTCAAGGGAGGCTGTAGCGAGGTGGGGGTTGGCCTGTTCTCCCACGTGCCTGGTGACAGGATGAGGGGGAATGGGCTTAAGTTGAGCCAGGGGAGTTTTAGGTTAGATGTTAGGAAGAACTTCTTCACTGAAAGGGTAGTGAGGCATTGGAACAGGCTGCCCAGGGAAGTGGTGGAGTCACCATCCCTGGAAGTCTTCAAAAGACGTTTAGATGTAGAGCTTAGGGAAATGGTTTAGTGGGGACTGTTAGCGTTAGGTCAGAGGTTGGACTCGATGATCTTGAGGTCTTTTCCAACCTAGAAAATTCTGTGATTCTGTTCTGTTTTCGGGTGTTTTTGACGTGTTTTGTGGTCTCCGTTGGGTTTTGTTGAGTTTCCATTGGGTTTTCTGGTGGTTGGGAGTGGATTGTACATTTAGGAGAACATCAGGTAGTTTTAAGGTTTTTTGGGGGGTTAAATCACGTTTTTTCTTCTGATCCGGTTCGCTTTTGCGGTGTTTTTGACGTGCTTTGGGGTTTCCGTTGCGTTTCGTTAGGTTCTTAATGTTTTTATGGTGGTAGGGAGTGGACTTGGGGATTTGGAGAACATCAGGTAGGTTTAGGGTGGGTTTGGGATTGGATCCATGTTTTTTGGGGATTTTCTTCCAGTTTTGTTGGTGATGCCGTTCATGTTTGGGGTGTTTTTGACGTGTTTTGGGGTCTCCGTTGGGTTTTGTTGATTTTTCCGTGGTCATCATGATGTAAAAGTGTAAATTGTGGGTTTTGGAGAACATCAGGTGAGTTTAATTTTTTTTAGGGGGTGAATCTATGGTTTTGGGGGATTTCTTCTGTTGTTTAGTGTTTTCTTCTGTTTTTGGAGTGGTCTTGTTCTGTTTTCAGGTGTTTTTGACATGTTTTGTGGTCTATGTTGGGTTTTGTTGGGTTTCCATTGGGTTTTCTGGTAGTTGGGAGTGGATTGTAAATTTAGGAGAACATCAGGTAGGTTCAAGGTTTTTTGGGGGGTTAAATCACGTTTTTTCTTCTGATCCGGTTCGCTTTTGCGGTGTTTTTGACGTGCTTTGGGGTTTCCGTTGCGTTTCGTTAAGTTCTTAATGTTTTTATGGTGGTAGGGAGTGGACTTTGGGCTTTGGAGAACATCAGGTAGGTTTAGGGTGGTTTTGGGGTAGACCCATGTTTTTTGGGAATTTTCTTCCAGTTTTTGAGGTGATCCCGTTCTTGTTTGGTGTTTTTTTGACGTGTTTTGGGGTCTCCATTGGGTTTCGTTGGGTTTTCCGTTGTCATCATGGCGGAAAAGTGTAAATTTTGGGTTTTGGAGAACTTCGGGTAGGTTTAGGGGGTCTTTTGGCGTGGAATCTTGGTATTTGGGGTTTTCTTCTGTTTTTTGGGGGTGATCCTGTTCTTTTTTGGGGTGTTTTTGACATGTTTTGGTGTCTCCGTTGGGTTTTAGTTGGGTTCTTGTTGGTCATCATGGTGGAAAGATGTAAAATGTGGGTTTTGGAGAACATCAGGTAGGTTTAAGGGTTTTGGGGGGGTTAAATCAAGTTTTTTCTTCTAATCCGGTTCGCTTTTGGGGTGTTTTTGAGGTGTTTTGGTCCGTTGCGTTTCGTTGAATTCCTAATGGGTTTTATCGTGTTTGGGAGTGGACTTTGGGATTTGGAGAACATCAGGTAGGTTTAGGGTGGTTTTGGGATTGGGTTAGTGCTTTTTGGTGTTTTCTTTCATTTTTGGGGGTGAGGCCGTTCTTGTTTGGTTTTTTTTTGACGTGATTTGGGGTCTCCGTTGGGTTTCATTGCGTTTCCATTGGGTTTTCTGGAGGTTGGGAGTGGATTGTATATTTAGGAGAACATCAGGTAGGTTTTAAGGTTTTTTGGGTGTTAAATCATGTTTTTTCTTCTGATTCAGTTCTCTTTTGGGGTGTTTTTGAGGTGTTTTGTGGTTTCCTTTGTGTTTCGTTGAGTTTTGACAAATTGACAAATCCTTGAAGTCCCTTTTGATTGCTCGCAGGCTATGCGTTGCCACTCCTTCTCCTCCCAGATATAGGACGAGCAATCGGTAATAGTCTGAGGGTTGAACCAAGCTGGGAAGCCTCCTTGTGATGTTCTAACCCAGGCCCCAGGAAGGCAGCAGATTTCCCTTAGAGGAGGGTCCCTTCTACATATTGGACCCTCTGTTCCGCTGATTGATAAATCACCCACAACTAAAACTCACCTTTTGTTCCTGCTGCCTGTGGTCACTATACGGGGGGGGTTGGCTTTTCCAACCCTGCCAATATCTCTGGTGGAGAGGGATTGTAGCCTTTTCCATCCATCGATTGCCTTTCGGCCTCTAGGGCCTTATACCTGATGCGCAGGTCTACCTGACAGTGTGATATGGTTGAGATTTTGGTAAAATTGCAAACACAAACATTAGAGTGATTACTGGTATCTACCACAGCATCATCTACGACTATAGAATCACAATGACTTCTCATGCAAACACAACCTTTCCCAATATATACAAGTACAGTTTCAAGGGTTTCATTAGGATATATCTCAAAGTGGCAAATATTTTGCTCAGTGTAAAGACAAATGTATTGAGATTCCAGTGTGTTACTTTCACAGATGAAACCTTTTTTTCACGCACAATACATGCATTTACATCAATTGTTTGCCACTTTCTTCCCTTTTGATGGGCCCATACTTTATGCCCTTTAGGATAAAGTATAGTTCCATTATGATTGAGTCCTAATGCAATGATTGGCTATACATTGTATACGGTGGCATTACTTATAGTAAGTATAAAGGCAACAATTTGATCATTTTCTGCATAAAGGGTAAAGTTGACTAATTGCCACCATGCTTGAAAATCTTTATCAAATTCTGAAGCAGTATCCCAAATAAATTTTCGAAATTCAGTGGGCAAAGTTCCTCCTTCACCCTCTTAATAATAGCTGCTGCTATACATTGTATACATAACTGCGTTTGGATACAGCTCCAAGCAAAGGAGGTATTGCATTGGCTTTTTCCAAGGGCATGTACAATTAATTGATGATATAGAAGCCATTGCTTTGCTAAACACAATAAGGATAATTTTTATTGGATGGTCTAGTTACTGTAGTCAGAAACTAAACCTAACCCTAACCTAACTCTAACACTAACCCATACCTAATCCAAAACCTAACCCTAACGGCTGCCCGCGGATCTAAAACTAAGGCTCAAACCCTTATCCTAACACTAACCCTAACCCTAACCTAACCCTAACTCGAACACTAACGCTAAACCTAAACCCTAACACTTACACTAAACCTAACCCTAACATTCACCCTAACCCTAAACCTAATCCAAACGTCTAATAGCAAATCTAACGCTAACCCTCTAACCCTAACCCCAACACTAACCCTAACCCTAACACTAACCCTAACACAAACTCTAACCCTAACCATAACATAACCGGAAACCTAACCGTAACCCTAAACTAACCCTAACCCTAAACCTAAAACTAACCCTAACAGAACCCTAAGACTAACCCTAACCCTAACCCGAACAGTAACCCTAACCCTAACCCTAAACTTAACCCTAATCCTAACCCTAACCCTAAAACTAACCCTAGCCCTAACCCTAAACCTAACTCTAAACCTAACCCTTACCCTAACCATAACCCTAACCCTAACAGAAACCTAACCGTAACCCAAACCGTAACCCTAACTCTAAAACAAACCCAAACCTAACCCTAACCCTAACGCTAACCCTAAACCTAACCCTAACCCTAACCCTAACAAAACCCTAACCCTAACCTTAACCCTAATCCTAACAGAACCCTAACCATAATCCGAACCCTAACCGTATCCCTAAACATAACCCTAACCTTAACCCTAAACCTAATGCTAACCCTAACCCTAACCCGAACCCTAACCCTAACCTGAACCCTACGAGAAAGCTAACCCTAAACTTAATCCTAACCGTAACCCTAACTCTAACGCTAAACATAAACCTAACCCTAACCCTAACCCTAACACTAACCCTAACCCTAACCCTAACCTTAAACCTGATCATAAACCAACCCTAACCGTAACCCTAACACTAACCCTAACCTAACCCTAACCCTATCCCTAACCCTAATGCTAACCATAACAAAAACCTAACCCTAACCATAACCGTAACAGAACCCTAAACCTAACGCTAACCATAATCGTATCCCTAACCCTAACCCTAACAATAACCCTAACCCTAATCCTAACCCTAATTCTAACCCTTACCGTAACCCTAACCCTAAACGTAACCCTAACCCTAAACCTAACCCTAACATAACCCTTACCCTAAACCTAAGCCTAATCCTAATCCTAACCCTAAATCTAACACTAACCCTAACCCTAAACCTAAGCCTAAACTTAATCTAACCCTAAACCTAACCGTAACCCTAACCCTAAACCTAACCCTAACCTTAACCCTAACCCTAACCCTAAACCTAACCCTAACCCTAACCCTAACCCTAAACCTAACCCTAACCCTAACCCTAACCCTAACCCTAACCCTCACGCTATCCCTAACCCTTACCTTTACCCTAACACTAACCCTAACCCTAACCGTAATCCTAACCCTAAACCTAACCCTAAACCTAACCCTAAACCTAACCTAAACCTACCCCTACCCCTACCCCTACCCCTAAACCTAACCCTAACCATAACCCGAACCCTAACTCTAACAGTAACAAAACACTAACCCTAACACTAACACAACCCTAACCCTAACCCTAACCCTAAACCTAACCGTATCCCTAACCCTAACCGTAACCCTAACCTTAATCCTAACATTAACTATAACCCTAACCCTACCCAAAACCCTAACCCTTACAATAATCCTAACCCTAACCCTAACTCTTACCCTAACACTAACACTAACCCTAAATTTAATCCTTGCCCTAACCCTAACGTAACATAACCCTAAACCTAAACCAAAGCCTAAACCAAAATCCTAACCCTAAGCATAACGCTAACCCTAACCCTAAGCCTAACGCTAACCGTGACCATAACCCTAACGCTAACACTAACCCTAATCATAATCCAAACCCTAACCCTAACCGTAACATAAAACTAACCGTAACCCTAACCCTAAACCTATCCGTAACCCTAACCCTAACCATAATCCTAAACCTAACCCTAAACCAAACCCTAACCCTACCCTAACCCTAACCCTTACCCTAACCATAACCCTAACCCTAACCCTAATCCTAACCCTAGCCCTAGCCCTAATCCTAACCCTAACCCTAAACATCAAACTAAACGTAAACCTAACCCTAACTGTAACCCTAACCCTAACCCTAACCGTAACCCTAACCCTAACCCTAGACCTAACCCGAACCTTAACAATATCCCTAGCCCTAACCCTAACTCTAACCCTAACCATTACCTAACCGTAACCCTAACCCTAACCCTAAACCTAAC
>NC_140150.1:6841658-6869158 GCF_964035555.1 Netta rufina | reverse complement strand
AACCAAACCCTAACCCTAACCCTTACCCTAAACAGTAACCTTAACGCTAACATAACCCTAACTCTAACGCTAACCCTAACCCTAACAGTACCCTAACCATAACCCTAACCCTAATCCTAACCCTAACCCAACATAACGCTAACGCTAACCCTAAACCTAACCCTAACCCTAAACCACACCTTAACCCTAACCTAACCCTAACCCTAACCCTAACCCTAACACTAACTCTACCCTAACCCTAACCCTAAGGCTAACACTAATCCTAACCCTAACCCTAACACTAACCCTAACCCTTACCCTAAACCTAACCCTCTAACCCTAACCCTAACCCTTACCCTAAACAGTAACCTTAACGCTAACATAACCCTAACTCTAACGCTAACCCTAACCCTAACAGTACCCTAACCCTAACCCTAACCCTTACCCTAACCCTAACCCAACATAACGCTAACGCTAACCCTAAACTTAACCCTGACCCTAAACCCAACCTTAACCCTAACCTAACCCTAACCCTAACCCTAACACTAACCCTAACACTAACCCTAACCCAAATCCTAACGCTAACCCTAACCCTAACCGTAACCCTAACGGATGCCCGCGGATCTAACCCTAAACCTCTAATCCTAAAACTAACCCTAACCCTAAGCTAAACCAAACCAAAACCCTAAACCAAACCCTAACCCTAACCCCTAATCATAACCCTAACCCTAAACCTAACCCTAACCGTAACCATAACCCTGACCTTAACCCTTACCTAACCCTAAACCTAACCATAACCCTTATCCTAACCCTAACCCTTATCCTAACCCTAACCCTAACGCTAACAAAACCCTAACCCAAACCCTAAACCTAAACCTAACCGTAATCCTAACCCTAACCCTAATGCTAACGCTAACCCTAACCCTAACCCTAACCCTAGCCCTAACCCTAACCGTAAACCTAACACTAACCCTAACCCTAATGCTAGCCCTAACTTTAAAAATAATCCTTATCTATACCCTAACCCTAACCCTAAACCTAACTAACCGTACCCCAACCCTAACATTAACCCTAAAGCTAACCCTAAACCTAACCCTAACGCTAACACAAACCCTAAACCTAAGGCTAACCCTAATCCTAACCCAAACCCTAACCCTAATCGTAACCCTAATCCTAACCCTAACCCTAACCGTAAACCTAACCCTAACCATAACCGTAACCCTAATGCTAACCCTAACCATAACACCAACCAAACCCTAACCCTAACCCTAATCGTAACCCTAATGCTAACCCTAACCATAACACCAAGAAAACCCTAACCCTAACCCTAACCCGAACCATAACTTTAAACCTAACCCTAACACTAACCCTAACCCTAATCAAACCCTAACATTAACGCTATCCCTAACCCTAACCCTAACCCTAAGACTAACACTAATCCTAACCCTAACCTAAGCCTAACCCGAACCCTAACCCTAACCCTAACAGAACCTTAACCCAAACCCTAACTTAAACCCAAACCCTAACCCTAACCTTAACCCTAACCGTAACCCTAACCCTAACCTAAACCTAACCCTAACCCTAGCGGTTGCCCGCGGATCTAACCCTAAACCTCTAACCCTGAACCTAACCCTAACCCTAACCCATAATCATAACCCTAACCCTAAACCTAACCCTAACTGTAACTCTGACCCTAATCCTAATCCTAACCTAACCCTAACCCTAACACTAACCCTAACGCTAAGCATAATCCTAACCCTGACCCTAACTCTAACCCTAAACCTAATCCTAACCTATACCCTACCTCTAAAAATATCCCTATCCCTATCCCTATCCCTATCCCTATCCCTATCCCTATCCCTAACCCTAACATAACGCTAACGCTAACCCTAACCCTAACCCTAAGATAACGCTAAAGCTAACCCTAAACCTAACTCTAACCCTAACCCTTACCCCAACCCTAATTCAAACCCTAACCCTAACCCTAACCCTAACCCTAACCCTAACCCTAACCCTAACACTAACTCTAACCCTAACCCTAACCCTAAGGCTAACACTAATCCTAACCCTAACCCTAACGCTAACCCTAACCCTTACCCTAAACAGTAACCTTAACGCTAACATAACCCTAACTCTAACGCTAACCCTAACCCTAACAGTACCCTAACCCTAACCCTAACCCTAATCCTAACCCTAACCCAACATAACGCTATCGCTAACCCTAAACCTAACCCTAACCCTAAACTCAACCCTAACCCTAACCCTAACCCTAACCTAAACCTAACGCTAATCCTAATGCTAACCCTAACCCTAACCGTAACCCTAACGCTAACGTTAACCCTAAACCTAACCCTAACTCCAATCAAACCCTAACCCTAACGCTATCCCTAACCCTAACCCTAACACTAATCCTAATCCTAACCTAACCCTAACCCTAACCCTAAATCTAACCCTAACCCTAACAGAACCTTAACCCAAACCCTAACTTAATCCCTAACCCTAAGCCTATCCCTATCCCTAACCCTAACCCTAAATCTAACCCTAACCCTAACAGAACCTTAACCCAAACCCTAACTTAATCCCTAACCCTAAGCCTATCCCTATCCCTAACCCTAACCCTAACCCTAACCCTAACGGATGCCCGCAGATCTAACCCTAAACCTCTAATCCTAAAACTAACCCTAACCCTAAGCTAAACCAAACCAAAACCCTAAACCAAACCCTAACCCTAAACCCTAATCATAACCCTAACCCTAAACCTAACCCTAACCCTAACTCTAACCCTAATCTTATTCCTAACCTAACCCTAACCGTAACCCTAACACTAACCCTAACGCTAACCCTAATCCTAACATAACCTTAACCCTAACCCTAACCTAAACCTAACCCTAAGCCTAACGCTAACCCTAAACCTAACCCTAACTGTATACTTAAGGCAACCTTAACCCTAACCCTAACCGTAACCCTAACGCTAAACCTAACCATAACGCTAACCCTAACCCTGACCTAACCCTTACCCTAACCCTAACGCTAACCCTAATCCTAACCCTAACCTAACTCTAAACCCTAACCCTAGCCCTAACGCTAACACTAACTCTAAACCTAATCCTAACCTATACCCTAACTCTAACCCTAACCTTAACCCTAACCCTAACCTAACCCTAACCCTAACCCTAACGCTAACGCTAACTCTAAACTAAATCCTAACCTATACCCTAACCTTAACCCTAACCATAAACCTAAGGCTAATACTAATCCTAACCCTAACCCGAACACTAACCCTAACCTTAACAGAATCCTAACCCTAACCCTAACCCTAACCTAACCCTAACCCTAACCCTAAGACCCTAACCCTTACCCTAACCCGAACCCTAACCCTAAACCTAACCCTAACCCTAATGGCGGATCTAACCCTAACCCTAACCCTATCCCTAACCATAACCCTAACCCTAACCCTAACGGATCTAACCTAACCCTAACCCCCTAACCCTAACCCTAACCCCTAACCCTAACCCCTAACCCTAACCCTAAGACCCTAACCCTAACCCTAAGACCCCATCCCTAAGACCCTAACTCTAACCGTCTAACCCTGACCCTAACCCTAACCCTCTCACCCTTACCCTAACTCAACCCTAACCCCAACCCTCTATCCTCAACCCCAATCCTCTAACCCTAACCCTCTAACCCTAACCTTCTAACCCTCACCCAACCCCAAACCCTAACCCCTACCCCAAACTCTAACCCTAACCCCTAACACTAACCCTAACCCTAGTTCCCGAGAACTACATTTTGCGGTACGCTCTGGGGACCCAACATGGCCTCCCAGAAGTCCAGAGTCCAAGAACTACATTTCCCGGTATGCTCTTTGTAACCAACATGGCCTCCCGGGTGTTCAGAGTCATAGAACTACACCTCCCTGCATGCTTTGGGCACTCAATATGGCCTCCCCGAAGTCCAGAGTCTGAGAACTACATCTCTCCGTATGCTCTGGGCAACAAACATGGCCTCCCGGAAGCTCAGTGCCGGAAAACTACGTATACCAGCATTCCCCAGGCAGCTGGCTTGACCAATCACATGCCGAGTGTTCGAGAAATACATTTACCAGCACTCACTGTAACCCAAGCACTTTACGCCCTTTCAAAAAAGTCTCAAGCCCTAACACTAAAAAACTTTGAAACCCCTGATATAGTATAAACTCACTTTAGGATAGAATAAAGCTTGTGGATTGATATTGTATAAACTTACTTTAGGATAGAATAGAACTTGTGATTAAAAGTTAGCAAGGACAAAGTAAACAACATCTTGTTATCCGTAGACCTTCTGTTACGTTTAAGCATTTTGTTATTTGAAAACACCCCATTATCCGTTAACACTCAGTCAGGCTGAGACTTGAGATAACTTGAGTCAACTGTCTGTTATGTCCTGTTAACTGAGACATCCTGTTATCCGCCGACCCCCAGTTAAACCGAAAGACAACTCAGCATTTTTACAGCCTGGAAAACAACTGATTAAGAAAGTGCATTACGAGGAAGACCTACGGTCTTCCTCCCAAAGACCACTGCCCACATCCTGGAGACCCTGGCCCACAATTCTTGGAAGGCTTTGCGCAAGCGCAAGGACTGATAAGCTAATTAGCATACGAAGCGAGGGTAGGCGGGGTTAGGTAATGAATATGTATAAGTGCTAATTGAATATTCATTGTTTCGCTGTATAAATACGAGATAGTTTGTCACTTCAAACATGCACGATAGGCGGAAGGATCCCCCGTGCATCCAGCGCTGCAATAAAGAATATACCACTTAAGGAAATTCGGCTTTGATCTTTAAATCAATTTGGCACCCCAGATGGGACAACCTCTCTGCCAGTCTGCAGGACCCGCTGGGGACAGGACTCCCTAGGGTACCCCCGGGATTTCCCGGAGGGACTCCTCGACTCACTGGATCACTGCGGAGGCAGACAAGGACCCCATCATTGTAAGTGAGTATATTCTTTATTCTGGTTTGGTTTTCTGGTAGACCGGTCATCTGGAACTGTCCGTTAAGTCGGAAGGTGATCTTCTGCAGGACAGTATTTGGTATATACTTTGTGGTTAGTACCACAAGTATATCTGGGGACCTTGAGGTCCATCTGGATCTGGAACTGTCTGTAAGTCGGAAGGTGATCTTCTGCAAGGCAGTATTTGGTATATACTTAGTGGTAAGAACCATAAGTATATTTGGGGACCTTAAGGAAAGAGCTCGCTTTAAGGTCCATCTGGAATCGTGTTGCCTATTTTGGTTTTCTGACTCATGGAATGTGGTATTTAACTCTGGTTATTGTTACTGCGATTTTGGCTATTTTCTTGGTGATAATAATAAGTTTTGTGACGTTGTTATAAGAAAGATATCATTACAGTGTTACATATTTCGGTTTTCTGACCTATCGCATGTGGAATTTGACTCTGATTATTGTTATTGTGACTTTGGCAATATCTCCTGGTAATAATAGTAGTTTTGTGACATCACTATTGAAAGATACCTGCGTGCCCACATTTTTGTAAGTGATACATATATTCTGAAATTGTGAATTAGAAAATGGGGGGGCGAGAAAGCAGTGAAATTCCTAAGAAAAGTACGTTGGGCTGTATTTTAAGTCATTGGAAGGATATAGGAGGGGTCCCGGGTGGAGGTGAAAATAAGAAAACTCTGATAAAATATTGTTATCAATGGTGGCTGCTTTATAAGTTGTAATATGGAAAAAAGTGGCCTTTTAATGGAGCCTTAAACCATAATACGTTGCTACAGTCAATGTTGTTTTTGAGAAGGAAAATAGAATGGAATGTTGTCAGCATCTTGGAGGGAAAAGGTACGGAATTAAGTTGGTCCCTGACTGAGCCTTTGGTGCTGGCATTAGAAAAGTACAGGCTGGAGAAAGATAAAGGAAGTGTTAAAAGGGTTGTTGAAGGTGGTAAAGGTTGTGTGGCATGTAGTATTTGACAGAGCTGTTTGAAGTTGAATGAGCAGGGAAAGAGGATGTAGGGATGTTAACAGTTCTGCCTCAGCCCAGGGCTGAGATCTTAAAATCTTGGGTGTTAGCCCTCTGGGGCAAAGGGATCATGATGGGTCCCAGAGAGTTGTCACAGAAACAGAAAAGCAGTTAACTCTTAAAACAACCTGAGTTCATGTGTGAGCTCAGATTGCCGATGGGATCGCTCAGGGAACTGTGGACAATTGCATTTCCCTGACCGACCCCCACTAAAACCCTAATCATCCTGAAAATTATGAACAGTTAAGTAAATACTAAAATCTGGACGAATTGGGAATTGAGAATATGCTTCCAATAAGGTCTAAAAGAAACCCCTGTGGAATTTTTGAACCAACTCTGAAATATAATGGGGAAGGAGAAAACAAACAAACAAACAAACAAACAACAAAAAAAAAACAACAACGGTTTGGACCTGGCTTCGGACGACAAATTGACTAGCCTGTTTCTAGGGTAATCATTGGCCCCTGATTTCAACAGGTCTAAGGGGGACCTGGGGTATCTACCCTAGCAGATCCTCCACTGATTATAATGAAGTTAGGAGAGGAACAGAAGTGAAATTTTTTTATTGATATGGGGCAACGTATTCAGTTCTAAATCAAGCATTAATGCCTTTATGGAATGATTATGTTAGGGCAAAAGGGTGCAACCAAAAAGGCTTATTTTCGTGAACCTTTGAAGTACAATTTGGGGAAATGCTATATATGGAGTGGTAATTCGTGTCGAGAAAATGGTTGATATTAACAAAGAAGGGTGATTCAGGAGACTCCATGCAGTCTCCGGTTTCTTGTTCTCCAGCTGGTTCTCTTGTTCTCCAGTCCATAAGGCATGGATGTTTCTGGGTGTTTGCTGTTGTTGTTACATTCAAAGTTGTTTGACCAATAAAAAAGCTGTTTTGAAAAGAACTGCTGTGGAGAGAAGGGTATAAGAGGGGAGCCTGCCCTCAAAGGAAAAAAAAAAAAAAAAAAAAAAAAGCAACACTATGAAGTTACATCAGTAAAGAAGCAGGAAAAAGAAGTGAAGAGGAACAGGCTGGGAGAATAGAGACTGTTAAGTTATGGAACTTAAAGGATTGTTTATTACCTATCCTGATTGTATGTATGTATAGTCATACTCGGGTTATTATGTAAAGCAATATATAATGTATAATATGTGATGTATAATATATAATTATATATATATATGTGATCGTATATTGTATATTATATGATATATATTATATAATAACAATCTGCAATAATAATATATAATATATAAGCAATATATAATATATATATATAATATTGCAATAATAATATATAATATATAATATCTGTATACTCTGTATACATGTATTTAGAACGTTTGATGTTTGTGTGTGCGTGTTGGTGGAGCGTAGACTCCCTGCACACCCAGCACTGTTTACTTGCCTTTTATATACCTTTTAGAAATATTTGTTTTATAAATATTACAAAATTCAGACCTCATTTATAACAGGAAACAAATGGGGATACATAGGTTTTTATATCCACCTGGATCTCCAAAATCTCTATTAGGTTGAGATTTGTTAGAACAATTAGAAGCAGAAATTATCTTTGAAAAAGGGAAAATGGAATTAAGGATAGGAGAAGAACAACTAATAAATGTGTTAAGCCTGGCATTAATATAAACAGACCTTAAAAGTGAAATACCCTTAGAGATCATAAATAAAGTATATCCAGGAGTTTGGGCCACTGAAGTTCTTGGAAGAGCTAAAAATGTGACTCCAATAATTGTTAAATTAAAGCCAGGAGAGAAACCCGTTAAGGTTAATCAATATCCTTTGAGGATAGAAGATAGGAAAGGAATTAAAGAGATAATTGATAGATTTATACAGTATGGATTATTGATTGAATGCGAATCAGAATACAATGCACCCATATTGCCAATTAAAAAGGCAGATGGAAAAAGATATAGGCTAGTTCAGGATCTGAGGGCCATAACTAAGATCACTGAGGATATACATCCAGTAGTGGCAAACCCTTATACTTTGCTGACTAAATTAAAGAATAGTCAAGTCTGGTTTACCGTACTGGATTTAAAGGATGCCTTCTTCTGCCTAGGCTTAGCCACAGAAAGCCAAAACCTATTCGCCTTTGAATGGGAAAATCCCGATTCAGGCAGAAAGACGCAGCTTACGTGGACATTACTACCTCAAGGATTCAAGAATAGCCCCACTATTTTTGGAAACCAATTAGCAAGGGAACTCGAAACATGGATGCCTCCGGACACTGAAGGTGCTTTCTTACAATATGTAGATGATCTCTTAATAGCTACCGAGACTAAAGGGAGTTGGATTCAATGGACTATAAGTCGTCTTAATTTTCTGGGTTTAAATGGATATCAAGTCTCTTGACAGAAAGTCCAGCTGGCTCAACAAAGTGTGACCTATCTGGGATTTGAAATTTCGGAAGGACAACGAGAACTAGGAACTGAACATAAGGAAGTCATTTGCCGGACTCCAGAACCTCAAATGGTAAAGGAGCTACAAACCTTTTTAGGAATGACAGGTTGGTGTCGCCTTTGGATTTATAATTATGGACTATTGGTAAAGCCTCTCTGTGAATTGATAAAGATTAACCAGTCAAAGTTAGTCTGGACTGGAGAAGCACAAAAAGTCTTTAAACAACTTAAACAAGAATTGATGATTTTGAAATATCAAGCAATATTGGTAGGACAGGACGACGTGGAAATTGTGATAATTAATATTGTGAATCTAGCCTCTTTTCTTAGTGATGCTCCGGCACAACCTGTGATTCACGATTGTTTAGAAACTATAGAGACTGTGTATTCCAGCCGACCAGACCTTAAGGAGGAGCCCATGGAAGATGCGGAAGAAACTTGGTTCACGGATGGGAGCAGTTTTGTTACGCAAAGACAACGTAAAGCTGGATATGCTATAACAACTACTCAGCAGGTAATCGAGTCTAAGCCTTTACCCCCTGGAACATGAGCTCAAAAGGCGGAGATAGTTGCTCTCACGAGAGCATTGGAACTGGCAGCGGGAAAAAGGGTAAATATTTGGACAGATTCTAAATATACATTCGGCGTGGTACATGCTCATGGAGCAATTTGGAAAGAACATGGATTGCTGACCGCTCAGTGAAAACACAAAGTATGCTGAAGAAATTTTAAAATTGTTAGAGGCTGTAAAACAACCAGAAAAGGTAGCTATCATGCATTGTCAGGGACACCAAAAGGGGAGCACCGATTTTGAAATTGGAAAATCGATTGGCAGAGGCTAAGCAGGCAGCTGAAATAACTGAGGTGAAGGCATTGTCTTTGATACCAGACGGTAAAATCCAAACTATATCCAAATTATACAAAAGAAGACTTAAAATTAATTGAAGATTTGAAAGGTAAAATGAAACCAAATGGATGAGTATATTTAAAAGATAAGCACATAGTAATACCCTCTAGTTTGACATGGCCCACAGTTCTTACAGAACACAATAAAACTCACTGGGGAGCTGGCACACTGCATAAGAGCCTGAGTCAGACATTAGTGGGACGATATGATAAAACAAGTAACTCAACGATGTAGCATTTGCTTACACAATAACCCCAATACCAAGACTAGAATAAAATTTGGAATAATCGGTAAAGGAAATTATTCGGGGCAACAGTGGCAAATTGATTTTTCAGAACTCCCTAGAAAAGGGGGGGTATCATTATTTACTGGTTCTGACTGACACGTTTTCAGGAAGGCCTGAAGCCTTTCCCTGTCGAACAAACAAAGCAAGAGAAGTGGTTAAAGTCTTGTTAAATGAAATAATACCATGCTTTGGGATTCTAGTAGCAATGTCTTCTGATAGAGTTTCACATTTTTGTGCACAAGTGGTAGAACAGATAAGTAAGATTCTAAAGATAGATTGGCAACTGCATACTCCTTATAGACCACAGGCAAGTGGACAGGTAGAAAAAATGAACCATTTAATTAAACAATAAATAGCTAAAATTGGATAAGAAGCTAATTTGTCATGGCCTCAATCCCTCCCTTTAGCATTACTTGGAATTAGAGTTAAACCTAGAATAAAAGGAAATTTGAGTCCCTTCAAAATCTTATATGGAAGGCCATAGCAATTTCTATTTAGTGGAGAGGACCTAACGCAGTTAGGATCAGAATATTTATATGCTTATATAACTGAACTTCAGAAACAATTAAATAAAGTACATAAATTTGTTTTAGGGATCAGGGCTAGAGGGTTGGATCAACCAATCCACCCCTTTAAGCTCGGGGATTATACATATATAAAGACTTTTTCAGGACAACCCCTACAGGAAAAATGGAAGGAAAGTGGACGGAACCATACCAAGTATTACTGACAACACATACCGCCATTAAAACTAAGGAGCAAGCAGCTTGGATCCACAATTCAAGGGTGAAGAAGGCCCTGGCGAGGATATGGACCACCACTCCAACTGGACCAACAAAAGTTTTCCAGAAAAAGTTTTCTGTTTTTCCAGATCCTAATGATTGCAGAGGTGCGGTTCTCGGATTCGGGGTGGGCAACTTGGGATGAGAACTTACACCTGACCTTAATACAAACAATTTCTCAAGTAACTAATAAGACGAACTGTTGGGTATGCACCCATCTGCAACAGCATGGGAATAAGGGTGTATCGTTAATCGGGATTCCCTTGCCTGCAAACTTATCTTGGACTAATTTGTGGGAAAACACATCTTGGGGTCGAAAATATTAAGCAGTTTTGGAACTAGAAGTGACTAGTTTCGTGCCGTTGGAATCTTACTATGTATGTGTACAAAGGTGTAACCCGCCTAAGGGTATGGGAAAACAGGATTGTATAAATACAGGTACTACTTATGTGGGAAATCAGACATCTTGTAATCGAACAATTGATATTAGTACAACTAGCAGTTGGGCAAATTCAACCAGCTGGCCAGTACCAGAAGGAAAAGGGTGGTATTGGCTATGCAATGATACAGCCCGTAAGGTCTTGCCCGAGAATTGGAAGGGAACTTGCACTCTTGGAGCGGTAGTCCCCAATATGACAGTACACGATGTAGTGCCTCGAGCCTACTTGAGAAATCATATCCAGAGAATCAGACGAAAAATTAACAATCCATTGGTAGAGAGACACACCCCTTTTCATAGTTTTGTGCGATGGTTTATCCCATGGTTAGGAGTGAGTGAATTGGAAAAGGCGATAGTTAATATTTCTGCAATTATAGAGAAGTTCGAAAACAAAATTCTGGATGCTGTAAAGGCTCAACAAGAAGAGATATCTAGTTTATCACAGGTAGTATTACAAAATCGGATGGCCCTAGATTTGTTACTGGCCACTCAAGGGGGAGTCTGTACAGTAATAAACACAAGTTGTTGTATGTATGTAGATCAGAGTGGAAGGATCTCTACCGACCTGGAAGAAATATGGAAGCAGACAAGGATCCTACATGAGATCAGTAAAGATGATCTTTCATGGAGTTTTAGTGAACTATGGAATAAGTTAACCTCCTGGTTGCCCAATTTCCAATGGTTGAAACAAGTATTCATTGCTCTAATCGCATTAGTAGTGTTAGGAATATTTGTGTGCATGTTGTTTAGATGCCTGCTTTGTTGTGTTACTGTAAATAAAGAAAGTATCTGATGCAAAAGAATTTGCATGGGAAAAGAAAAGGGGGGATTGATTAAGGAGGTATTGGGGAGGCAAGGACAATCCCCAGACAAGGACTGTATATCTCGAAACAAGACACTGGAACTCATGATAAGGAAGCGGCAGGCGGACAGAGAAACGAATGTAAGGACTATAACTCTCGAAACTGGACATTGGAATTCATTATAAAGATACAACAAACGGGAGAATTAGCAACAACCAGCTCTTGCAATTAAGAAACCTGCCAATTCAGCAGATTCCTGACCAAAGGTGAAAAGTACACTGTGAGGAAGACTCGGGGTCTTCCTCCCAAAGACCCCTGCCCACGTCCCAAAGACCCCTGCCCACAATTCTTGGAAGGCTCTGCGCAGGCGCAAGGTGCCAAAAGGCTAATTAGCATGAGAAGCGAGGGAAGGCGGGGCTAGGTAATGCATATGTATAGGTGCTTGTAGAATATTGATAGATTGATTGTATAAATTCAAGACTGCTTTCTGCTTTGGGTATGCACGATAGGTGGAGAGATCCCCCGTGCATCCAGCGCTGCAATAAAGAATATACCACTTAAAGGAATTTCGGCTTCGATCTTTGAATCAATTTGGCGACCCAGATGGGACAACCTCTCTGCCGGACTGCAGGACCCGCTGGGAACAGGACTTCCTAGGGTACCCCCGGGATTTCCCGGAGGGACTCCTCGACTCACCGGATCACTGTGGAGGCAGACAAGGACCCCATCATCGTAAGTGAGTATATTCTTTATTCTGGTTTGGTTTTCTGGTAGACCGGTCATCTGGAAGTGTCTGTAAGTCAGAAGGTGATCTTCTGCGAGGCAGTGTTTGGTATATACTTTGTGGTTAGCACCATAAGTATATGTTTGGGGACCTTAAGGAAGGAGCTCGCTTTAAGGTCCATCTGGAATTGTGTTGTCTATTTCGGTTTTCTGACTCATGGAGTATGGTATTTAACTCTGGTTATTGTTACTGCGATTTTGGCTATTTTCCTGGTGGTAATAGTAGGTTCGTGGCATTGTTATAAGAAAGATATCGTTACGGTGTTACACAGTTTGGTTTTCTGACTTATCGCATGTGGAATTTGACTCTGACTATTGTTACTGTGATTTTGGCAATATTGCTGGTAATAGTAGTTTTGTGGCATCGCTACTGAAAGATATTGCGTGCCCGTATATTTGTGAGTGATACGTTTTGTGATACGCTTTTGTAAGTAACATGTGTATTCTGAAAGTGTAAACTGGAAACTGGGGGGCAAACAAGCAGTGAAATTTTAAAGAAAAGTGTGTTAGGCTGTGTTTTAAGTCACTGGAAGGATATTGGAGGATCTGCCGGTGGAAGTGTGAACAGGAAAACATTGATAAAATATCGCAATCAGTGGTGGCCGCTTTATAAGCTGGAATGTGGAGAAAAGTGGCCCCTAAATGGAACTTTAAACTCTAATATTTTGCTACAGTTAATGTTGTTTTTTGAGAAGCAGAACAGGATGAAATGTTGTATACTGATGTTTCAGCATCTTGGTGGGAAAAGGTACGGAATTAAGTTGGCCCCTGACTGAACCTTTGATGTTGGCATTAGAGAAGTACAGGCTGGAGAAAGATAAAGGAAGTGTTAAAAGGGTTGTTGAAAGTGTTAAAGGTGTTTGAAGTTGAATGAGCAGGGAAAGAGGATGTAGGAATGTTAATAGTTCTGCCTCTGCCCGAGGCGGAGATCTTAAAATCAGGGGTGTTAGCCCTTTAGGGCAAAGGGACCATGATCGGTCCGGTCCGAGAGAGTTGTCACAGAAACAGAAAAGCAGTCAATTCTTAAAACAACCTGAGTTCATGTGTGAGCTCAGATTGCTGGGACCGTTCAGGGAACTGTGGACAATTGCATTCCCCTGACCGACCCCCCACTAAGACCCGAATCATCCTGAAAATTATGAACGGTTAAGTAAATACTAAAACCTGGATGAATTGGGAATTGAGAATATGCTTCCAACAAGATCTAAAAGAAAGCCCTATGGAATTTTTGGACCAACTCTGAGATGTAATGAAAATAAATAAATAAATAAATAAAACAAAACGGTTTGGACCTGGCTTCGGAGGACAAATTGACTAGCCTTTTCCTAGGGTAATCAACCCCTGATTTCAACAGGAATAACGGGGACCTGGGGAATCTACCCTAGCTGATCCTCCACTGGTTATAATGAAGCTAGGGGAAGAATGGAAGTGAAATTTCTTATTGCTATGGGGCAACGTATTCAGTTCTAAATCAAGCATTAATGCCTTCACAGAATTATTATGTTAGGGTAAAAGGTGTGTCGTGGTTTAACCCGGCCGGCAGCTAAACACCACGCAGCTGTTCGCTCCCCCTCCCCCTCCCTCTCTGGGACGGGGGAGAGAAATGGAAAGTGAAGCCCGTGAGTTGAGATAAAGACAGTTTAATAAGACAAAATAATAATAATAATAATAATAATACAATGATGATAATAGTACCACTACTAATAATGTGTACAAACAAGTGATGCACAATGCAATTGCTCACCACCCGCTGACCGATGCCCAGCCTAACCCCGAGCAGTCCGGCCCCCTCCCCCTGGCTAGCCACCCCTATGTATTGTTTAGCCTGACGTCAGATGCTATGGAATACCCCTTTGGCTAGTTTGGGTCACCTGTCCTGGGTCTGTCCCCTCCCAGCTCTTACTGCACCCCCAGCCTGCCTGTTGGCAGGACAGAGCAAGAAGCTGAGATGTCCTTGGCTTGGTATAAGCATTGCTCTGCAACAATTAAAACATCGGGGTGTTATCAGCACTCTTCTCATCCTAAGCCAAAACATAGCATTCTACCAGCTACTAGGAAGAAAATTAACTCTGTTCTAACTGAAACCAGGACAAGGTGTAACCGAAAAGGCTTATTTTTGTGAACCTTTGAAGTACAAGTTAGGAAAACAATGGGGCATACACAGATTTTTATCTATGCCTAGCTCCTCATGGGCACTCTTAGGTAGAGATTTATTAGAGCAAGTAGGAGCAGAAATTGTCTTTGAAAAAGGGAAAATGGAATTAAGAATAGGAGAAGAACAACTAATAAATGTGTTAAGCTTGGCACTAATACAAACTGACCCTAAAAGTGAAATACCTTTAGAGATCACAGATCAAGTATGTCCAGGAGTTTGGGCTACCGAAGTCCCTGGAAGAGCTAAAAATGTGACCTTAATAATTATTAAATTAAAGCCAGGAGAGAAACCCGTTAAGGTTAAGTAATATCCTTTGAGGATGGAAGATAGGAAAGGAATTAAAGAGATAATTGATAAATTTTTACAGTATGGATTATTGCTTGAATGCGAATCAGAATACAATGCACCCGTATTGCCAATTAAAAAGGCAGATGAAAAAGCTATAGGCTAGTTCAGGATTTGAGGGCCATAAATAAAATCACTGAGGATATACATCCAGTAGTGGCAAACCCTTATACTTTGCTGACTAAATTAAAGAATAGTCAAGTCTGGTTTACCGTACTGGATTTAAAGGATGCCTTCTTCTGCCTAGGCTTAGCCACAGAAAGCCAAAACCTATTCGCCTTTGAATGGGAAAATCCCGATTCAGGCAGAAAGACGCAGCTTACGTGGACATTACTACCTCAAGGATTCAAGAATAGCCCCACTATTTTTGGAAACCAATTAGCAAGGGAACTCGAAACATGGATGCCTCCGGACACTGAAGGTGCTTTCTTACAATATGTAGATGATCTCTTAATAGCTACCGAGACTAAAGGGAGTTGGATTCAATGGACTATAAGTCGTCTTAATTTTCTGGGTTTAAATGGATATCAAGTCTCTTGACAGAAAGTCCAGCTGGCTCAACAAAGTGTGACCTATCTGGGATTTGAAATTTCGGAAGGACAACGAGAACTAGGAACTGAACATAAGGAAGTCATTTGCCGGACTCCAGAACCTCAAATGGTAAAGGAGCTACAGGAGCTTTTTAGGGTGGGTTTGGGATAGGATCTATGGTATTTGGGATTTTCTTTCGTTTTTTGGGGTGATCGTGTTCTTTTTTGTGGGTGTTTCTGACGTGTTTAGGGGTCTCCGTTGGGTTTTGTTTTGTTCTCGTTGGTCATCATGTTGGAAAAGTGTAAATTGTGGGTTTTGGAGAGCATCAGGTGAGTTTAAGTTTCTTTGGGGGTTGAATCTATGGTTTTGAGGGAATTCTTCTGTGTTTTTTTTTTTTTTTTTTTTTTTATCGTTTTCTTCTGTTTTTGGGGTGGTCCCGTTCTTTTTTGGGGTGTTTTTGACATATTTTTGGGTCTCCATTGGGTTTTGTTGGGTTCTTGTTGGTCATCATGGTTAAAAAGGGTAAATTGGGGGGTTTTGGAGAACATCAGGTAGGTTTAGGGGGACTTTTGGTGTGGATCAATAGCTTTTAGTGTTTTCTTTTGGTTTTGGTGGTGATTCCGTTCTTGTTTGGGGTGTTTTTGACGTGTTTTGGCGTCTCCGTTTTGTTTCGTTGGGTTTTCCATTGTCATCATGTTGGAAAATTGTAAATTGTGGGTTTTGGAGAACATCAGGTAGGTTTACGGTGGTTTTGGGATTGGATCCGTGCTTTTTGTGGATTTTCTTCCAGTTTTAAGCGTGTTCCCGTTCTTTTTTGGGGTGTTTCTGACGTGTTTTGTGGTGTCCGTTTGGTTTTGTTGGGTTCTCGTTGGTCATCATGTTGGAAAAGTGTAAATTGTGTGTTCTGGAGAACATTAGGTAGGTTTATGGTGGTTTTGGGGTGGATCTATGGTATTTGGGGTTTTCTTCTGTTTTTTTTGTTGTGATCCTGTTCATTTTTGTTTGTTTTTGACGTGTTTTGTGGTCTCCATTGGGTTTCGTTGGGTTTTCCGTTGTCATCATGTTGGAAAAGTGTTAATTGTGGTTTTTGGTGAACATCAGGTAGATTTAGGGGGACTTTTGGGGTGGATTCATGGTTTTGGGGGTTTTCTTCTGGTTTTTGGTTTGATCTTGTTCTTTTTTGGGGTGTTTTTGATATGTTTTTGGGTGTCCGTTGGGTTTCATTGAGTTTTACGTTTTCATCATGATGGAAAAATTTAAATTGTAGGTTTTAGAGAACATCAGCTGAGTTTAAGTATTTTTGGCGGAAGAATCTATGGTTTTGGGGGATTTCTTCTGTTTTTTAGGGCACTCTTCTGTTTATGGAGTGGTCCTGTTCTGTTTTCGGGTGTTTTTGACGTGTTTTGTGGTCTCCGTTGGGTTTTGTTGGGTTTCCATTGGGTTTTCTGGTGGTTGGGAGTGGATTGTACATTTAGGAGAACATCAGGTAGTTTTAAGGTGTTTTTTGGGCGTTAAATCACGTTTTTTCTTCTGATCCAGTTCGCTTTTGGGGTGTTTTTGAGGTGTTTTGGGGATTCCGTTGCGTTTTGTTTAGTTCCTAATGGGTTTCATGGTGGTAGGGAGTGAACTTTGGAATTTGGAGAACATCAGGTAGGTTTAGGGTGGGTTTGGGATTGGATCCGTGCTTTTTGGTGTTTTCTTTCGTTTTTGGGGTTGATGCCGTTCTTGTTTGGGGTGTTTTTGACGTGTTTTGGCGTCTCCGTTGTGTTTTGTTGGTTTTTCCGTGGTCATGGTGGTGGAAAAGTGTAAATTGAGGGTTTTGGAGAACTTCATGTAGGTGTAGGAGGACTTTTGGGGTGGATTCATGGTATTTGGGGTTTTCTTCTGTTTTCTGCGGTGATCCTTTTATTTTTGGGGTGTTTTTGACGTGTTTTGGGGTCTCCATTGGGTTTTGTTGGTTTTTCCGTGGTCATCATGATGGAAAAGTGTATATTGTGGGTTTTGGAGAACTTCAGGTAGGTTTAGGGGACTTTTGGGGTGGATTCATGGTATTTGGGGTTTTCTTCTGTTTTTTTGGGGTGATCCTGTTCTTTTTTGGGGTGTTTTTGACGTGTTTTGGGGTCTCCGTTGGGTTTTGTTGGGTTTTCCGTGGTCATCATGATGGAAAAGTGTAAATTGTAGGTTTTAGAGAACATCAGGTGAGTTTAATTTTTTTTGGGGGGTGAATCTATGGTTTTGGGGGATTTCTTCTGTTTTTTAGGGCATTCTTCTGTTTATGGAGTGGTCCTGTTCTGTTTTCGGGTGTTTTTGACGTGTTTTGTGGTCTCCGTTGGGTTTTGTTGGGTTTCCATTGGGTTTTCTGGTGGTTGGGAGTGGATTGTACATTTAGGAGAACATCAGGTAGTTTTAAGGTGTTTTTTGGGGTTAAATCACGTTTTTTCTTCTGATCCAGTTCGCTTTTGCAGTGTTTTTGAGGTGTTTTGGGGTTTCCATTGCGTTTCGTTAAGTTCTTAATGTTTTTATGGTGGTAGGGAGTGGACTTTGGGATTTGGAGAACATCAGGTAGGTTTAGGGTGGTTTTGGGATTGGATCCATGTTTTTTGGGGATTTTCTTCCAATTTTGTGGGTGATGCCATTCTTGTTTGGGGTGTTTTTGACATGTTTTGGGGTCTCGCTGGGTTTCGTTGCTATTTCCGTGGTCATGGTTGTGGAAAAGTGTAAATAGCACTTTGTAAATAGCACAAGTGGCTAGCAAATGTGACGCCCATCTACAAGAAGGGCCGGAGGGCAGACCCGGGAAACTACAGGCCTGTCAGTTTGACCTCAGTGCCAGGGAAGCTCATGGAGCAGATCCTCCTGAGAGTCATCATGCAGCACTTGCAGGGGAAGCAGGCGATCAGGCCCAGTCAGCATGGGTTTATGAAAGGCAGGTCCTGCTTGACGAACCTGATCTCCTTCTATGACAAAGTGACGATCTGGGTGGACGAGGGAAAGGCTGTGGATGTGGTCTACCTTGACTTCAGCAAGGCTTTTGACACCGTCTCCCACAGCATTCTCCTCAAGAAGCTGGCTGCTCTTGGCTTGGACTGGCGCACGCTTCGTTGGGTTAGAAACTGGCTGGATAGCCAGGCCCAAAGAGTCGTGGTGAATGGAGCCAAGTCCAGTTGGAGGCCAGTCACTAGTGGCGTCCCCTAGGGCTCGGTGCTGGGGCCGGTCCTCTTTAATATCTTCATCAATGATCTGGACGAGGGCATCGAGTGCACCCTCAGTAAGTTCGCAGATGACACCAAGTTAGGTGCGTGTGTCGATCTGCTTGAGGGTAGGAAAGCTCTGCAGGAGGATCTGGATAGGCTGCACCGATGGGCTGAGGTCAACTGCATGAAGTTCAACAAGGCCAAGTGCCGGGTCCTGCACCTGGGGCGCAATAACCCCAAGCAGAGCTACAGGCTGGGAGAGGAATGGTTGGAGAGCTGCCTGGCAGAGAAGGACCTGGGAGTGATGGTGGATAGTTGGCTGAAAATGAGCCAGCAGTGTGCTCAGGTGGCCAAGAAGGCCAACGGCGTCCTGGCTTGTATCAGGAACAGTGTGACCAGCAGGGCTAGGGAGGTGATCGTCCCCCTGTACTCAGCTCTGGTGAGGCCGCACCTCGAGTACTGTGTTCAGTTTTGGGCCCCTCGCTACAAGAAGGACATCGAGGTGCTTGAGCGGGTGCAGAGAAGGGCGACGAAGCTGGTGAGGGGCCTGGAGAACAAGTCCTACGAGGAGCGGCTGAGGGAGCTGGGCTTGTTCAGCCTGCAGAAGAGGAGGCTCAGGGGTGACCTTATTGCTCTTTTTAGGTACCTCAAGGGAGGCTGTAGCGAGGTGGGGGTTGGCCTGTTCTCCCACGTGCCTGGTGACAGGATGAGGGGGAATGGGCTTAAGTTGAGCCAGGGGAGTTTTAGGTTAGATGTTAGGAAGAACTTCTTCACTGAAAGGGTAGTGAGGCATTGGAACAGGCTGCCCAGGGAAGTGGTGGAGTCACCATCCCTGGAAGTCTTCAAAAGACGTTTAGATGTAGAGCTTAGGGAAATGGTTTAGTGGGGACTGTTAGCGTTAGGTCAGAGGTTGGACTCGATGATCTTGAGGTCTTTTCCAACCTAGAAAATTCTGTGATTCTGTTCTGTTTTCGGGTGTTTTTGACGTGTTTTGTGGTCTCCGTTGGGTTTTGTTGAGTTTCCATTGGGTTTTCTGGTGGTTGGGAGTGGATTGTACATTTAGGAGAACATCAGGTAGTTTTAAGGTTTTTTGGGGGGTTAAATCACGTTTTTTCTTCTGATCCGGTTCGCTTTTGCGGTGTTTTTGACGTGCTTTGGGGTTTCCGTTGCGTTTCGTTAGGTTCTTAATGTTTTTATGGTGGTAGGGAGTGGACTTGGGGATTTGGAGAACATCAGGTAGGTTTAGGGTGGGTTTGGGATTGGATCCATGTTTTTTGGGGATTTTCTTCCAGTTTTGTTGGTGATGCCGTTCATGTTTGGGGTGTTTTTGACGTGTTTTGGGGTCTCCGTTGGGTTTTGTTGATTTTTCCGTGGTCATCATGATGTAAAAGTGTAAATTGTGGGTTTTGGAGAACATCAGGTGAGTTTAATTTTTTTTAGGGGGTGAATCTATGGTTTTGGGGGATTTCTTCTGTTGTTTAGTGTTTTCTTCTGTTTTTGGAGTGGTCTTGTTCTGTTTTCAGGTGTTTTTGACATGTTTTGTGGTCTATGTTGGGTTTTGTTGGGTTTCCATTGGGTTTTCTGGTAGTTGGGAGTGGATTGTAAATTTAGGAGAACATCAGGTAGGTTCAAGGTTTTTTGGGGGGTTAAATCACGTTTTTTCTTCTGATCCGGTTCGCTTTTGCGGTGTTTTTGACGTGCTTTGGGGTTTCCGTTGCGTTTCGTTAAGTTCTTAATGTTTTTATGGTGGTAGGGAGTGGACTTTGGGCTTTGGAGAACATCAGGTAGGTTTAGGGTGGTTTTGGGGTAGACCCATGTTTTTTGGGAATTTTCTTCCAGTTTTTGAGGTGATCCCGTTCTTGTTTGGTGTTTTTTTGACGTGTTTTGGGGTCTCCATTGGGTTTCGTTGGGTTTTCCGTTGTCATCATGGCGGAAAAGTGTAAATTTTGGGTTTTGGAGAACTTCGGGTAGGTTTAGGGGGTCTTTTGGCGTGGAATCTTGGTATTTGGGGTTTTCTTCTGTTTTTTGGGGGTGATCCTGTTCTTTTTTGGGGTGTTTTTGACATGTTTTGGTGTCTCCGTTGGGTTTTAGTTGGGTTCTTGTTGGTCATCATGGTGGAAAGATGTAAAATGTGGGTTTTGGAGAACATCAGGTAGGTTTAAGGGTTTTGGGGGGGTTAAATCAAGTTTTTTCTTCTAATCCGGTTCGCTTTTGGGGTGTTTTTGAGGTGTTTTGGTCCGTTGCGTTTCGTTGAATTCCTAATGGGTTTTATCGTGTTTGGGAGTGGACTTTGGGATTTGGAGAACATCAGGTAGGTTTAGGGTGGTTTTGGGATTGGGTTAGTGCTTTTTGGTGTTTTCTTTCGTTTTTGGGGGTGAGGCCGTTCTTGTTTGGTTTTTTTTTGACGTGATTTGGGGTCTCCGTTGGGTTTCATTGCGTTTCCATTGGGTTTTCTGGAGGTTGGGAGTGGATTGTATATTTAGGAGAACATCAGGTAGGTTTTAAGGTTTTTTGGGTGTTAAATCATGTTTTTTCTTCTGATTCAGTTCTCTTTTGGGGTGTTTTTGAGGTGTTTTGTGGTTTCCTTTGTGTTTCGTTGAGTTTTGACAAATTGACAAATCCTTGAAGTCCCTTTTGATTGCTCGCAGGCTATGCGTTGCCACTCCTTCTCCTCCCAGATATAGGACGAGCAATCGGTAATAGTCTGAGGGTTGAACCAAGCTGGGAAGCCTCCTTGTGATGTTCTAACCCAGGCCCCAGGAAGGCAGCAGATTTCCCTTAGAGGAGGGTCCCTTCTACATATTGGACCCTCTGTTCCGCTGATTGATAAATCACCCACAACTAAAACTCACCTTTTGTTCCTGCTGCCTGTGGTCACTATACGGGGGGGGTTGGCTTTTCCAACCCTGCCAATATCTCTGGTGGAGAGGGATTGTAGCCTTTTCCATCCATCGATTGCCTTTCGGCCTCTAGGGCCTTATACCTGATGCGCAGGTCTACCTGACAGTGTGATATGGTTGAGATTTTGGTAAAATTGCAAACACAAACATTAGAGTGATTACTGGTATCTACCACAGCATCATCTACGACTATAGAATCACAATGACTTCTCATGCAAACACAACCTTTCCCAATATATACAAGTACAGTTTCAAGGGTTTCATTAGGATATATCTCAAAGTGGCAAATATTTTGCTCAGTGTAAAGACAAATGTATTGAGATTCCAGTGTGTTACTTTCACAGATGAAACCTTTTTTTCACGCACAATACATGCATTTACATCAATTGTTTGCCACTTTCTTCCCTTTTGATGGGCCCATACTTTATGCCCTTTAGGATAAAGTATAGTTCCATTATGATTGAGTCCTAATGCAATGATTGGCTATACATTGTATACGGTGGCATTACTTATAGTAAGTATAAAGGCAACAATTTGATCATTTTCTGCATAAAGGGTAAAGTTGACTAATTGCCACCATGCTTGAAAATCTTTATCAAATTCTGAAGCAGTATCCCAAATAAATTTTCGAAATTCAGTGGGCAAAGTTCCTCCTTCACCCTCTTAATAATAGCTGCTGCTATACATTGTATACATAACTGCGTTTGGATACAGCTCCAAGCAAAGGAGGTATTGCATTGGCTTTTTCCAAGGGCATGTACAATTAATTGATGATATAGAAGCCATTGCTTTGCTAAACACAATAAGGATAATTTTTATTGGATGGTCTAGTTACTGTAGTCAGAAACTAAACCTAACCCTAACCTAACTCTAACACTAACCCATACCTAATCCAAAACCTAACCCTAACGGCTGCCCGCGGATCTAAAACTAAGGCTCAAACCCTTATCCTAACACTAACCCTAACCCTAACCTAACCCTAACTCGAACACTAACGCTAAACCTAAACCCTAACACTTACACTAAACCTAACCCTAACATTCACCCTAACCCTAAACCTAATCCAAACGTCTAATAGCAAATCTAACGCTAACCCTCTAACCCTAACCCCAACACTAACCCTAACCCTAACACTAACCATAACACAAACTCTAACCCTAACCATAACATAACCGGAAACCTAACCGTAACCCTAAACTAACCCTAACCCTAAACCTAAAACTAACCCTAACAGAACCCTAAGACTAACCCTAACCCTAACCCGAACAGTAACCCTAACCCTAACCCTAAACTTAACCCTAATCCTAACCCTAACCCTAACACTAACCCTAGCCCTAACCCTAAACCTAACCCTAAACCTAACCCTTACCCTAACCATAACCCTAACCCTAACAGAAACCTAACCGTAACCCAAACCGTAACCCTAACTCTAAAACAAACCCAAACCTAACCCTAACCCTAACGCTAACCCTAAACCTAACCCTAACCCTAACCCTAACAAAACCCTAACCCTAACCTTAACCCTAATCCTAACAGAACCCTAACCATAATCCGAACCCTAACCGTATCCCTAAACATAACCCTAACCTTAACCCTAAACCTAATGCTAACCCTAACCCTAACCCGAACCCTAACCCTAACCTGAACCCTACGAGAAAGCTAACCCTAAACTTAATCCTAACCGTAACCCTAACTCTAACGCTAAACATAAACCTAACCCTAACCCTAACCCTAACACTAACCCTAACCCTAACCCTAACCTTAAACCTGATCATAAACCAACCCTAACCGTAACCCTAACACTAACCCTAACCTAACCCTAACCCTAACCCTAACCCTAATGCTAACCATAACAAAAACCTAACCCTAACCATAACCGTAACAGAACCCTAAACCTAACCCTAACCATAATCGTATCCCTAACCCTAACCCTAACCATAACCCTAACCCTAATCCTAACCCTAATTCTAACCTTACCGTAACCCTAACCCTAAACGTAACCCTAACCCTAAACCTAACCCTAACATAACCCTTACCCTAAACCTAAGCCTAATTCTAATCCTAACCCTAAATCTAACACTAACCCTAACCCTAAACCTAAGCCTAAACTTAATCTAACCCTAAACCTAACCGTAACCCTAACCCTAAACCTAAACCTAACCCTTACCAGGACCCTAATTCTAAGCCTAACCCTAACCGTAACCCTAACCGTAACCCTAACCCTAACCCTAACCCTAACCCTAACCCTAACCCTAAACCTAACCCTAACCCTAACCCTAACCCTAACCCTCACGCTATCCCTAACCCTTACCTTTACCCTAACACTACCCCTAAACCTAACCGTAATCCTAACCCTAAACCTAACCCTAAACCTAACCCTAAACCTAACCTAAACCTACCCCTACCCCTACCCCTAACCCTAAACCTAACCCTAACCATAACCCGAACCCTAACTCTAACAGTAACAAAACACTAACCCTAACACTAACACAACCCTAACCCTAACCCTAACCCTAAACCTAACCGTATCCCTAACCCTAACCCTAACCGTAACCCTAACCTTAATCCTAACCTTAACTATAACCCTAACCCTACCCAAAACCCTAACCCTTACACTAATCCTAACCCTAACCCTAACTCTTACCCTAACACTAACACTAACCCTAAATTTAATCCTTGCCCTAACCCTAACGTAACATAACCCTAAACCTAAACCAGAGCCTAAACCAAAATCCTAACCCTAAGCATAACGCTAACCCTAACCCTAAGCCTAACGCTAACCGTGACCATAACCCTAACCCTAACACTAACCCTAATCATAATCCTAACCCTAACCCTAACCGTAACATAAAACTAACCTTAACCCTAACCCTAAACCTATCCGTAACCCTAACCCTAACCATAATCCTAACCCTAACCCTAAACCAAACCCTAACCCTACCCTAACCCTAACCCTTACCCTAACCATAACCCTAACCCTAACCCTAATCCTAACCCTAGCCCTAGCCCTAATCCTTACCCTAACCCTAAACCTAACCCTTACCGTATCCCTAAGATAATCCCTAACCCTAATCCTAAAACTAACCCTAACCCTAAACTTAACCTAACCCTAAACCTAAACGCAACCCTAACCCTAACCATAAACCTAACCCTTACCCTCACATTAATCCTAACCTTAACCCTAACCCTAACCTAACCCTAATCCTAACCCTAACCCTAATCCTAACCCTAACCCTAACGCTAACATAAAAATAACTTTAACCCTAAACCTAACCCTAAGCCTAAGCCTAACCGTAACCCTAACCCCAACCCTATCCCTAAATTTAACCCTAACCCTAACCGTAACCTAAACCTAAACCAAACCCTAACACTAACCCTAACACAACTCTAACCCTAACCATAACATAACCGTAAACCTAACCGTAACCCTAAACTATCCCGAACCCTAAACCTAACACTAACCCTAACCCAAAACCTAACGCTAACCCTAAGCCTAACCCTAACAATAACCCTAACGGAACCCTAACCGTAACCCTAAAAAATACGTAACCATAAACCTAACCCTAACCCTAACCCTACCCCTAACCCTATCAAAACCCTAACCCTAACCTTAACCCTAACCCTAACAGAAACCTAACCCTAATCCGAACCCTAACCGTATCCCTAAACATAACCCTAACATTAAACCTAACTCTAACCCTAAACCTAATCCTAACCCTAACCCTAACCCTAACCCTAAACCTAACCCTAACCCTAACCCTAACCTGAACCCTAAGAGAAACCTAACCCTAAACTTAATCCTAACCGTAACCCTAACTCTAACGCTAACCCTAACCCTATCCCTAACCCTAACCGTAACCCTAACCCTAACCCTAACTCTAACCCTAACAGAACCCTAAACCTAACACTAACCATAACCGTATCCCTAACCCTAACCCTAACCATTACCCTAACCCTAATCCTAACCCTAACTCTAACCCTTACCGTAACCCTAACCCTAAACGTAACCCTAACCCTAACCCTAACCCTAACATAACCCTTACCCTAAACCTAAGCCTAATCCTAATCCTAACCCTAAGCCTAACGCTAACCCTAACCGAAAACCTAACCCTAAACTTAACCTTAACCTAAACCTAACCGTAACCCTAACCCTAACCCTAAACCTAACCCTTCCCAGGACCCTAACCCTAACCCTAAGCCTAAGCCTAACCCTAACCCTAAACGTAAACCTATCCCTAAGCCTAACCGTATCCCTAACCCTAACCGTAACCCTAACCCTAACCCTAACCCTAACCCTAACCCTAACCCTAACCCTAACCCTAACCCTAACACTAACCCTAACCCTAATCCTAAACCTAACCCTAACCCTAACCCTAACCCTCACGCTATCCCTAACCCTTACCTTTACCCTAACACTAACCCTAACCCTAACCGTAATCCTAACCCTAAATCTAACCCTAAACCTAACCCTAAACCTAACCTAACACTACCCCTACCCCTACCCCTACCCCTACCCCTACCCCTACGCCTACCCCTAACCCTAACCCTAACCATGACCCGAACCCTAACTCTAACTGTAACAAAACACTAACCCTAACACTAACACAACCCTAACCCTAACCCTAAACCTAACCGTATCCCTAACCCTAACCCTAACCGTAACCCTAACCTTAATCCTAACCTTAACTATAACCCTAACCCTACCCCAAACCCTAACCCTTACCCTAACCCTAACCCTAACCTAACCCTAAACCTAACCCTAACCCTAACCCTAACCTAACGGAACCCTAACCCTAACCCTAACCCTAACCCAAACCCTAACCCGAAACCTAACCCTACCCCTGTGTGGTGGTTTTACCGTGCTGGGCAGCTAAACCCCACAACCGCTCTCTCACTCCCCCTCCTTTAGATGAGGAGGGGGAGAAGTAAAGCAAAGAACAACTCACGGGTTGAGATAAGGATAATTTAATTAAAGGGAAATAATTATAATAATTAAATAAAGACTACCATTAACTATACAATTTAACTAAGGGGAAATAAAAGGGAAAAGGGGAAAAAAGGGAGGAAAACAAACAAACAAAATAAATGAAAGCTATATGGAAGTGCAGAGGAAAGAAATTACTCTCTACTTCCCACAAATGAGCGATGATTGACCACGTCCTTGAAGCAAGGCCTCAACGCACGCAGCCGGTGTTCGAGAGGAGGACCGACGACTTCTCAACGAGAGCCCACCCCTCCCCTCTTCTTCCTGTTTCCACCTTTTATTGCTGAGTGTGACACCACATGGTATGGAATATCCCTTTGATTGGTTTAGGTCAGCTGCCCTAGTGATGTTTCTCTCCTCACTCTTTGCCCACCCCCTAGGAGGGTTAGAGAAAGGCCCAATGCTGTGCCACTGCTGCTCAGCAGTAGACACAACACTGGTGTGATAACACTGCTGTTCCAGCTACAAGTACAGAGTACGGCACTGTTTGGGCTGCTGCCGGGAAAGTTAACATTCCAGCCAGACCCAGAACACCCTAACCCTAACCCTAACACAAACCCTAACCCTAACAGAACCTTAAACCTAACCCTAACCGTATCCCTAAGCCTATCCCTAACCCTAACCTAACACTAACCCTATCCCTAACCCTAAACCAGACCCAAACCCTAACCCTTACCCTAACCCTAATGGAACCCTAAAACGAACCCTAACGGAACCCTAACCCTAACCCTAACCATAAACCTTACCCTAACCCTAACCCTAACCCTAACCCTAATCCTAACCCTAAAAGTAAAGTTATCCTAAGCCTAACCCTAACCCTAAAGGAACCCAAACCCTAACCCTAACCGTATCCCTAACCCTAACCCTAACCGTAACCATTACTCTAACCCTAACGCTAACGCTAAACCTAACCCTAACCCTAACACTCACCCTATCCCTAACCCTTACCTTTACCCTAATACTAACCCTA